>NC_080165.1:83341216-83579130 GCF_950295315.1 Erinaceus europaeus
CTGCTATTATCTAAAAGACAGAATTAAAAAGAGAAAAGAAAGCTAGCTGAAGCCATCAACTTATTTCTCTGTGCTTCCACTCTTTCTAAAGATTGAAACTAAGAGTGCTCAGTAAAATAAAATAATAATAAAAAAAAAATTTAAAGGGAGTCGGGCTGTAGCGCAGCGGGTTAAGCGCAGGTGGCGCAAAGCACAAGGACCGGCATAAGGATCCTGGTTCAAACCCCGGCTCCCCACCTGCAGGGGAGTCGCTTCACAGGCGGTGAAGCAGGTCTGCAGGTGTCTATCTCTCTCTCCTCCTCTCTGTCTTCCCCTCCTCTCTCCATTTCTCTCTGTCCTATCCAACAACGACAACAACAATAATAACTACAACAATAAAAAACAACAAGGGCAACAAAAGGGAATAAATAAATAAAATAAAATAATAAAAAAAAGAAATTTAAAAAAAAAAGAGTGCTCAGTACTTGTCAGAGAATTAAGAAAAGAGTAAAAGGTCTAGTTAGAACACTAGAGCCTAGAAATCTTAAACGAATGTACCAGAGTGACACTAGAAACATTAGTGGGCAGTTCAATGGAAGGCCACCTATTGACCAAAGTCACTAAATTCTCCAAGCTTGTGATAGTTTTGTACAGGTAAATAATTTCCCCTAGGTAACCTCTAGCATCTATTTGTTCTGTTACACTCAAGAAATGAAAATAGGGACAGGGTGACTGCTATTGAGGTCTTGGAGCATATGACACTTTGAATCTATTTTAGTCAATATTTTTTCACAAAATAGGGGAAGTCAAATATCACATAATGAAATATTTATTAACAAGTTTATCACAATTTTCATACTTAATTGCATAGATTATTCAAATTGCCTTAGATAGACATTTTTCTAATGCCTTTATTTCTAAAAATCAATTTCATTTTACTTTCCTTGTTAATATATTATATGGATTGATCCATTATCTGAAAATGCGGTTTCTTATTTAGCTTATATATATTTTAATGAATATGTATATAAATGAATATGCATCTATACATACACACCTTTGCTCTACCTGCTGAGTCACCTTCCTGGCTGCCTACATCTTGTTTTTGTACCCTTTATATATAAATTTCTACTGCTTTTTTGTAGTGGTGTTCTTCCTACATGAGATTTAATTTTCAATATGTAAGGTTTTCTGAACATGCTTCACTGTAGATTTACTGCTAAGTTTCAGTTAAGTATTCAAAATTGGGTTGTTGTAGAGCCAAATGTTGTAGTGCGCGGGCCGCAGAGAAGAGAGAGAGGGTCCGGAGTGAAGAGGAAACACAAATCTTTATTCGCGCTGGCACCTCAGAGTTGGGTGTTAGAGAAACAGGTTGGGCCATGTGGAGGTAGAGAAAATGGCCGCCTCACGCAGTAACCTTTCCTGCATCTGAACACCAGAGTGGAGCGCTGGCAAGAGAGCGAGGTGTGGAAAACAAAGGGTTTTTATAGGAGTAGCTTTCACGAGAATGGGAAGGGGGAGGAGTAACCATAGCACTCCAGGATAGGATAATAACTCTCGTGAGAATGGGAGGGGGGAGGAGTAACCAGAGGACTCCAGATATCGCGGGGATATAGACCATGTCCTGAGGGCACAACATGGCTGAACAGGCACTCCAAGAATGTCCCAACTCTCCAGGGAACTAGCAGTAGCCTGAGGGGACAACATGGTAGATGTGACTGCATTGGCACAATTTCCCAGCATTGGGTAGCTATCTTTCTGTTTAATTCACCAACTTTTATCCAACAATAATCCATTTTCTTTGAAATTATTTTCCTCTGTGCTTAGACATCTCCTCCTTCTTATCTCTCCTCCTCCTGCTGCTCCTGCTTCTCCTCCTCCTTCTCTTTATTCTTATCCTCATATCCCTCTAATCTATTTTATTCCCTTATTCTCTTCCTCATATCCCTCTAGTCTATTTTATGTTTCTCAGCATCTCCCATTCCTCTTCTATTTCTCTGATAACCAAACATAATTAATTCTGACCACTCCTGGAAATTATAAATCTTAGATTAGCTCCATTATCCATGATACCTATAATCATTTTGAACATCATGTTTCTCCCTTAGTAGAATATCTTTCTTAAGCTATAAAATTAGTAGAATTAAATGGATTGTGTAGGACTAACAAGATAACTCACCTGAATAGTTTGTCTGCCTTGCTACATGTATGACGCAGAAAAAGCCAAACTCCCACCATACTGGAGAAAATTTCAAAGTTTTGATGTCTTTCTTTCTCTCTGCTTTTCTCTATGTCTCTGTAGATGTAGATTTTAGACAAATGAAGTCGCAATGAAGACCCAAACAAACAAAAAAATAGAATATATGCATAATTTAATCATACATTTTAATAATTTGTAAACAGATGTTAATATATGACTAATCAGTCATATTATAAATTATAATTATAAACTGACCAATCAGAGACTTTTGTGGAAGTATTTTTTTGAGTTCTCAGGAAAAACACTCTTTTTATGATTTTTTAGCTGGAAGATAAATTCTAATTAAACACTACATAAAGAAAGAGAGAAGGAAGCTGCTGATACTGTTTGAACTCCTAAATTCAGTCATAGGTTTGTATGGTTAAGTGACATGATCCAATAAACTATTTTATCTTTCATGCCTTCTCTTCTTTTCATTCTATATAGGATACCTCATTGTCTACAGGATGGAAGTAAGGTATTATTTGCATAGATATAATGTTATTACTGACTAAATAGTACTAAGGTCATAAATAACTTTCATGCAATCCAACAAAAAATATATCACTGGATAGGGCACCTACTTTTTCAAATATATTTTTATTAGTTATTTAATATTGACTTAAAAATTGTAAGATAATAGGTGTATAATTCCATACAATTCCCACCACTAGAGTTCTATGTCCCTATCCTCTCCATTTGGAAACTCAGTAGTTCTCTCAAGGTCACTGATAGAGGATGAATCTTAAATTCAGTGTACAGAATTTACAGAGAGCTCCTTCTTTACCCTAAATTACTTTATGCTAGATGAAAGCCTATCATAATGTTTTTGGTTTCTGTGTCATGTTTTTTTTATTTATTTATTTATTTATTTTTACTTTTAGTGCTTCAAGTTTTAAAATACAGGAATATTAGTTCATTTTTCTAGATATTTTTACTATCATTATTCTGATACTATTTTAAAATATTTATTATTGGATAGAGACAGAAAGAAATTGAAGGAAGGAGATAGACATAAAGAGGCAGAGAGATGCTTGCAGCCTTGTTTCAACACTTATAAAGCTTTTTCCCTGCAGGTGTGAACCAGGGACTTGAACTTGGGTCCTTCTACACTGTGATGTGTGCGCTTAACCAGGTGTGCCACTGCCCAGCCCCTTGATACTAATATTTTAAGACTCAAATAGGATCAAATATAAACTAGTATTAATTTTCTTTTCTTTTTTTAACGGAAAGATTACTGGTTTATAGTACATATAGTAAATATAGTTGTTGATACATGTATAATATATCTTAGTTTCCTGAAAAAACTCTTCCTCCCCAACCTAGGTCCATCAACATGCACCAGGACCTAAAAGCTGCCCTCCCACCTCCCACACACCCCCAAGTCCTTTTATTTTGCCAAACCTAGACAAAGTGCTACTTTGCATTTCCCCTTTCACTTCTTATTTCTCAGCCTCTGTCCCTGGTGAGAGTTCCCCTTTTCTATTATACCTCCTACTAGTTTGCTTACTTAATGACTTTGAGTTTAATTTATTACCTGTAAAATGGAATAATTTGGGAATATTTAGCATAAGACATATCTAATAGTAGTTTGAAATTACATAATCAACAAGATAAATGAATATTGTAATGAATTTATCTGAAGCTTTGTAGAAATATTAGATTTTAAATTTTGAATAAACTTGAATAAACAATTCTGTTTTAAATTGTTACTTTGTTCTTTCTAATAGAGAGAGGATTCTATAAAGTAAGAAAATATTTCTGTGAAATACAAATAAAGACAACAATGAGCTGTCACTTCACTCCTATGAGAATGTTACACATCAGAAAAGATAGTATCAACAAATTTTGGAGAAGTCACAGGTGTAAAGGGACTCTCTTGCACTGCTGGTGGGAATATAAATTGGCTTAACCCACATGGAGAACACTCAGAAGGCTAGAAATGGATCTATCCTTTGACCTGACAATTCCTCTCCTGGAAATATAGCCTAAAGAATTAAACACAATCATAAAATAAAATGTGTATTCCTATGTTCAGAGCAGCACAATTTGTAATAACCTAAACCTGGAAGTAAGCCAGGCATCCAACAACATATGAGTGGCTGAGCAAGTTGTGGTATATATACAGTGGAATATACACTACTCAGCTATTAAGAATGATGAATCCGGGGAGTGGAGCAGTAGCACAGTGGGTTTAAGCCCAGGTGGCACAAAGTACAAGGACCAGCATAAGAATCCCGGTTCAAGCCCCGTCTCCCCACCCGCAGGGAAGTCCCTCCACAAGTGGTGAAGCAGGTCTGCAGGTGTCTATTTTTCTCTCCTCCTCTCTGTTTTCCCTTCCTCTTTCCATTTCGCTCTGTCCTATCCAAAAACAACAATAATAATAACCATAACAATAAAACAACAAGGGCAGCAAAAGGAAATAAATAAATAATTTTTTTAAATGATAAATTCACCTCTTCACCTTATCATGCATAAAGCTTGAAGAAAACATGGTAAATGAAATAAGCCAGAAAGAGAAGGGTAAATATGGGATAATCTCACTCATGGACAGAAACTGAGAAATAAGAACAGAAATGGGAAATCCAAAGTAGAACTTGGATATGGTTTGGTGTTTTGCACCAAAGCGAAGGACTCAGGGTATGGGGTGGGGAGAGGACTTTCAGGTCCTAGTACACAATGGTGGAGGAGGACCTAGGCTGGGGGTGAAAATGTTCTGCAGAAAACTGAGAATTTTGATTAATGTATTAACAACTATTTACTATAAACTATTAATCATCCCAACAATAAAAAAATTATCTCTGTGGTTGATTTACATGCTATTCAATTTTTATTCTTTATTCAACTCTACTGACAAATATAATTGCAGGTTTCAAAAATGTATTTTCAGTGTTTTTTTTAAGACATACATACTGTGAAAAAAAATCCCTACAATAAAGTTAATTAACACATCCTTGATTTCACAAATATCTTTTTTAAAGGCACAAACACTTAAATTCTAGTTTTCTAGCAAATTTCAAGTATGCAATAAACACAAGATCATCAACTATGCTAATAAGAGTCACAGTTTGTTTTTCATATTGTATGTACCCATTTACATTCAAATCTGCTGTATGCAATGTTTTTTACATCCTGTCCAAGGTTTGTTTTCTCTCAACATTTTCCTAGTAGATAGCCTAGCAAATACAAGGTGATAACGATTTGTGACTTTAATTTGTAATGTTGAATATTTCCTGCCTCATATCCATTCATTCATATAATTTCCTTGAAAAAAATTCTATTCGAGTCATTTGCTGATTTTTTTTTTTTTAATTGGGGTTTGTGTTCTTATTTTGCAGACCTTTGTAAGTATTTACTTTTCTTTCATTGCTCTTAGGGACTCCCAGTATTTGAGTGTATGGTAAAGCCCATTCATTACTCAAAAGGAAGGATATCTTATTGTGTGTGTGTGTGTGTGTGTGTGTGTGTGTGTGTGTGTGTGTGTGTGGTGTATTATTTATAAAAATGGAAATAATGACAAGACCATAGGATAAGAGGGGTAGAATTCCACACAATTCCCACTACCAGAACTCCTTATCTTATCCCCTCCCTTGATAGCTTTCCTATTTTTTAAAAAGATTTTTATTTATTTATTAATGAGAAACATAGGAGGAGAAAGAAAGAGCCAGAGAGCCAGACCTCACTCTGGTACATGTGCTGCCAGGGATTTTGGGACCTCATGCTTGAGAGTCCAATGCTTTATCCACTGCACCACCTCCCAGACCACAGCTTTCCTATTTTAATCCCTCTGGTAGTATGGACCCAGGGTAATATGGGGTGCAGAAGGTGGAAGGTCTGGCTTCTGTAATTGCTTCCCCGCTGAATATGGGCTTTGGCAGGTCGATCCATACTCCCAGCCTGTCTCTCTCTTTCCCTAGTGGTGTGGGGCTCTGGGGAAGCGGGGCACCAGGATACATTGGTGGGATCCTCTGCCCAGGGAAGTCTGTTTGGCATCATGGTAGCATTTGGAATCTGGTGGCTGAAAACGTGTTAAGATATAAAGCCGAACAAACTGTTGACTAATCATGAACCTAAAGGCTGGAGGCTGCAATTTGATTAGAAGCTGGAACCTCAGGAAATAGTTTAAAAAGTAAGTAAATGAAGGTCGTCCCTAGGACAAACTGGGAAATGGGTTTTTTGTTTGCCTTTTCTATGCTGAGCTTGTTTGTAGAGCTTCAGATATATCCAGGTGCTTCAGTGTTTGGTAGTCACTATTTACTACAGTCCTATAGGATTTGTGATTGCAAACCCTGTTGACTAGCAGAACCAGTTTAGAGAAGTGAGCATGGGTGACAGGTACAAAACCTGATGTACTAGACACTTGTACAAATTTCATCTAGAATGATATTGACATTTTGAGGTAGGTTTGAGAAGTCCAGGTGAATTGTCTTTCTGTGACTCTGAAGGGTATTGTGATCACTAGCAATAACCCTGGTTGCAATAATATATATATAAAACTACTGCTTGAAGTGTAAATCTTCTGATTTAACAACATATAGGGAGTATAGTTGAATGAAGATTAAAACTTGAATAGCATGTAAATCTTTTTCTTTTTTAAATATTTATTTATTTCCTTTTGTTGCCCTTGTTGTTTTATTGTCGTAGTTATTGTTGTTGTTGTTGCTGGATAGGACAGAGAGAAATGGAGAGAGGAAGGGAAGACGGGGGGGGGGGGAGAGAAAGACAGACACCTGCAGACCTGCTTCACCACTTGTGAAGCGATGCCCTTGCAGATGAGGAGCCCGGGGCTCAAACCAGGATCCTTAATACTGGTCCTTGTGCTTTGCACCACTTGAAATAGCATGTAAATCTAAGCCACAGAGATAATTTCTTTTTTTTTGTTGGGGTGACTAATAGTTTATAATAAATAGTGGTGGGAATTGTGCGAAGTTATACTCCTCTTATCCTATGGTTTTATCAGTGTTTCCTTTTTATAAATAAAAAATTTTTAAAAAGAAAGCATTTTACATAATGAATTTGACCCAAGATAGTAAAGGTGATACATGAAAATTTAAGATAATATTCAATAAATGAGAGCAAAGTGTATCAGGGAATCTTAGTAAAAATCAAACTTTCTCTTTCAAGTCAATCTCCTAAACCATTATTTTAATTTTTCTTTACTTTTTACTATTTTATTTTGGGATTAATGATTTACAGTATATTTGTTGACATGTGGATATATTTTTGTCATCTCCCTGTGACAGGTGTATGTAGAACACTCTCACTTTTCTACCATCATGAACCACTCCCCTGCATCCTTCCTCAGAGTCCTTTGCCTTGGTGCAAAGCATCATAGCCAGTCCAAGTTTCACTTTGTATTTTCCCTTTCTGTTGTAAAATATTATTGCTAGTCTTTAAGCCATCCACAAAGAGACAATAATTTTCTACTTGGAATAAAATGACTTCACTGAGACCCCTATTTAAAAATAAACAGCAAATATATTAGACCAAAAACAAATTATACTTGATATTTAGATAGCCCTCATACATTTGGGAAGGAGCAAGGTGAAATAACTCTAAAAGCTTAACTGAAAGGTAAGGGCACAAATAAAACTGCTTACCTGATTCATAAGATAAAGGGTAAAAGTCACTTTGAATGGAGATTTACTTGACTTGCTAAAATAAGCAGAATTTATACAAATGTGTCAAGGGGCTTATGTAAGCATTTATTACTTGCCCATTTAAATGGGTGGAATTGTGTCTTTCTCATCAAAATAGATGGAATTTAAGGTACTTAAATAAAATGAGGAGAAAAGTAGAAGATAACTTGGTTACTTTACATATATGTGCAACATAGATAACTAAAACAAATAATTGAAAAATAAATAATAAAAATAATTTTAGTCTTGAAACCTAGTAGTTATCAGATGAAAGAAGGTAGGAGCCTGTAGCAGGAGAGATATGTAACTAGTTCTGTTTGGTTTGATGACACAGAAACATTACTGGTAGATGTGGTGCATTATAGACACACACATACAGAGTGAGATTTATGTATGTGAAACTATACTTCTGAAATCTTATTATAAGTAAGTGTTGAACTATATTTTTTAAGGAGGAAAAATATTCATCAGTCTTTGAAAATAGAGAAGATAAAGAAAAGAATAATTCTTCACATCACTATTAATAATATTTTCATTTTAATATGAGGAGGAAAGATATCTCACTGGGTAGAGTGCCTGAATTACTATGCATAAAACCAAGTTTGAACTGCAGCACTATAGCAATGAAAAATTGGGGGGGTATTATATAATGAAATTGTATGCACATATCAATGATTGCACTAAACCCCTCAATAATAATAACAATAGTAGTAGTAGTAATAGTACTGGACTTCAGTGCTCTATACCTTAATAAGTAAAATGGCATGGCATAATGAAATCACACATGTATGAAGCCCTGGCTGCACAGAAAGAAGAGAAAAAAAATGGAGGAGATGAAGGTCAAGAGAATAAAAAGGAGGAGAGGGAAAAGAGAAGAAGGAGGAGAGGGAGGAGGAAGAGAGTTAAAGGAGGAAAGAAAAAAAAGTCAATTTGTAGAAAGTAATATTTTGTACAATGTGTTTTCCCTTAAATAAACCCACTATTGCCTTGTTTTATCTTTCCCATAAATCCTGGGGAAAATATATAGAGAGACAGATAGTTGGTGTGTAAAGATCCCTCTTGAAATTTGACCTAATATTTCATGGCATCTGAGCTTAGGGTCATGAATCTTTTTTCCTCCCAAAATTAGAGTCTATTATATGCCCATTTTTAAATACTGACCTGTGTGTTGTTGATATAACCAATAGATTCTCGATATCATGCTGTATTAATAATTTATTTATTTATTTTACTAGAGCATTCCTCACAGCTCTAGTCATTGGTATTACAGTGTTGATTCCTTTAGGATAATTTAAAGTTGTTACAGATTTACTATGTTGCTATATTTTACATATAGAGTGTTTGAAACTTTATTGACATTCTTTTTATGAGAATCTGGAAGGCAGAATGTACTTGACATCACATTTTGCTGAGAGTTTGATGCCAAAACAGTATTTTTAGCCATTATATAACTTATATATTCTCATTCTGTCAAATGACCTATAAAAAGTACATAGAAAGCTATTGCTTGCTTTCCACTTAATCATCTGCTATGTCAGTGAACTCCTTGGGACTTAAAATACTGTTCACAAGTCATAAAGGAGAAGTATGTTTTGTTAATGTAAAATTGTAGGATAATAGCAAACCCTGAAAGTAAAAAATTTCCTGATGTTGAAAAACCAAAATTTTTGGAAAACACTAAAAAATAAATGAGTAAATTTGTTTCACTGCCAATGACCTGACAGTTTATGTTTATGACAGAATATTTGTATGTTTACAATACTGAAAATACATATCATGGATGCTTTCTTTTATCCTTACTCTGTTTTCTGACATATCTAATAATAGAAAATAACACTATAGAATCTATTCAGTTATTGTCATTACTATGTTGTCTCACAGAAACCAAAATAACCAGACCCTTATAATCTCTACTCTATGGACCCTTGGTATATTAGTAAATAAATATTACAAACAGCAATTTATCATTTTTAAACCCTATATAAATGTTAATAGTCTACATTCTACAAGTTATTGTTTTACTAACAATTATATATTCTGTAGTAAGATAATGTCCTTTATCCTGTGCTAAATATGGGCCCCAGATCAGATCAAACCTATAGGGTTTACAGTTAACAATATTTATATAATTTCCCCATATTTGGGAGCTACTCTCTTCCTTTACGCAGCTTTCTAGTCCTTCTTACAACTATGACACCATCTTCTCAGATAATAACATGGGTCAACTTGCATATTAGACATCAGGCCCAAGCAAAAACTAGTAAAACTACCTAAAATAGACCTACTAGCTATTTCCAAAATGGAGACCCCAAATCTTCATCTGTAGTATTCCAGTCTTTAGGTTCATGATTAATCAATAATTTGTGTATCTTTATATGTTAACTCTTTTTTTTCAGCCACCAGTTTCCAGATGCTACCATGATACCAACCAGGCTTCCCTGGGCAGAGGACCCCACCAATGTGTCCTAGAAATCTGATTCTCCAGATCCCTTCCCCAGTAGGGAAAGAGAAAAACAGGCTGGGAGTATGGATCGACCTGTCAGTGCCCATGATCAGTGCGGAAGCCCAGCCAGTCTATCTTGGCGTTACTCTCGATCGCACTCTGTCATTTCACAAACACCTCATAAAAACTGCAGCAAAGGTGGGCGCGAGGAATAAGATCATTGCAAGACTGGCCAGCTCCTCATGGGGCGTGAGCGCTTCCACACTGCGATCATCATCTCTGGCATTATGCTATTCCACTGCAGAATACTGTGCCCCAGTATGGTTCCGTAACCCCCATGTCCACTTGGTCGATTCCAAATTATATTCCTCCATGAGGATAATTTCTGGAACCATCCGTTCCACCCTGGTTCCATGGCTGCCAGTTCTTAGCAACATCGCCCCGCCAGATATTCGTCAGGATGCGGCATCATCTAAGTTCATTTCCCACGTCTACGCTCGACCGGACCTGCCAATATACGCGGATATCTTCACCCACCCTGTTCAACGCTTGACGTCTCATCACCCAATCTGGTCCCCTACGCCTACACTGAACTTCTCTGTTCCAGTCTCTTGGAAACAGAGCTGGCAGTCAGCTGAGGTAAAGAACAAACACCTCATCACAGACCCCTGCAAGTGTCAACCCGGCTTTGACCTAGCACGTTATGATTGGGCTCTCCTCAATCGCTATCGAACAGGCCATGGCCAGTGCGCCGCTATGTTCCATCGCTGGGGAGCCAGAGACGACCCGAACTGCCCCTGCGGCTACAGACAGACTATGACCCACATAGTCAACGACTGCCACCTCTCCAGATTCAAAGGAGGTCTCGAAACTTTACATCAGGCTCAACCTGATGCTGTTGACTGGCTACGGAAGAAGGGCAAACGCTAGAAGAAGAAGTGCGGAAGCAATTACAGAAGCCAGACCTCCGACCTTCTGCACTCCAAAATAATCTTGGGTCCATACACCCAAAGGGATAAAGAATAGGGAAGCTATCAAGTGAGAGGATCGGATATGGAGTTCTGGGGATGGAAATTATGTGGAAATATACCCCTCTTATCCTATGGTGTTGTCAACATTTCCATTTTATAAATAAAAATTTTTAAAAATATATTTTCCTTTATTCTGAAATACATTTTTGTATTAAGGTTTTAAAAACATACTATGATAGTGTAGTTCATTTCTGATATTTTACAACTACATAATAATGTTCTTGTTATTTTTTATTTAAAATTATTTATTTTATCATTTGTTGACCTTGTGTTTTTTATTGTTGTTGTAGTTATTATTGTTGTTGTTATTTATGTTGTTAGGACAGAGAGAACTAGAAAGAGGAGAGGAAGACAGAGGGGGGAGAGAAAGACAGACACCTGCAGACCTGCTTCACCACCTGTGGCGACTCTCCTGCAGGTGGGGAGCCGGGGCTTGAGCCAGGGGCTCCAACTGGGATCCTTATGCTGGTTCTTTTTTTTTTTTTTTTTTTTTAATTTTTTATTTAAGAAAGGATTAGTGAACAAAGGCATAAGGTAGGAGGGGTACAACTCCACACAATTCCCACCACCCAATCCCCATAACCCACCCTCTCCCATGATAGCCTTCCCATTCTCTAGCCCTCTGGGAGCATGGACCCAGGGTCGTTGAGGGTTGCAGAAGGTAGAGGGTCTGGCTTCTGTAATTGCTTCCCCGCTGAACATGGGCATTGACTGGTCGGTCCATACTCCCAGTCTGCCTCTCTCTTTCCCTAGTAAGGTGTGTCTCTGGGAAATCTGAGCTCCAGGACACATTGGTGGGGTCTTCAATCCAGGGAAGCCTAGCCAGCATCCTGGTGGCATCTGGAACCTGGTGATTGAAAAGAGAGTTAACATACAAAGCCAAACAATTTGTTGAGCAATCATGGATCCCAAGTTTGGAATAGTGGAGAGGAAGTGTTAGGGAGGTACTCACTGCAAACTCCAGTGTAATCCTGCTTTCAGGTATATATTTTGCAGTAGTTTATGGATACGTGTGAACATAAGCTCTCTCTCACAGAAACTGTTGTATGTCTAGGTTATTGGACTTTGTTAGAAAGTGAACTACCTGAGATGAAATTAGAGTGTACTATAAAAGGAAAGGTCTCACCCAAGTAATGAAGCTGAAGGGTTGTCATTCCACACGTGAAGTCTCTGGATACATTCTGAGGTGAAGCATGTTGAGATGGCAATCGTTGCTTTCTTATGCTGGTTCTTGCGCTTTGCCATATACGCTTAGCCCACTGTGCTACCACCCAACTCCTCTCTTTATCTTTTTAAATAAAGATTTAATAATGCTTGATAAGACTGTGGGATAAGGGGGTACAATTTCATACAATTCTTACCACTAGAGTTCTGTATCCCATCCCCTCCATTGGAAACTTCTCTATTATTTATTCTCTATTCTTTATCATTATGAGGTGCAGAAGATGGGAAGTCTGGCTTCTGTAACTGCTTCTTCGCTGGACATGAGAATTGACAGGTCGATTCATACCCACAGCCTGTTTCTATCGTTCCATAGTTGGATAAAGTTCTGTAGAGAGGAGGTTCCAGGACACATTGGTGAGATCATCTGCCCAGGTAAGTCAGGTTATTGTCATGGTAGCATCTGCAACTTGGTGGCTGAAAGGCAGGGCAAATTGTTAAATAATCAGGAACCTAAAAGTAAAAATAGAGCAGAAAAAACTAAGGGTCTTCATGTGGGAAGAAGCTAGGACATCTATTTTAGGTATATTCTGAAGGGGCCATGACTAATAATGTTTGCTTGAGCCTAATAAAATGCAGGTGGACTGAAAGTACTGTTTGTCATGGTGTCAGAGTTGGAAATAGAACAAAAAAGCTGGATCAGGGCAAAAATCAGCTCCCAAATATTGGAAAGGCATATAAATACCGTTAACTCTAAAGCCCATCAATCTGACCTAGGGCCGGTGTCTATATGTAATTAGTATAGAAGCCTGTGTAGCCTCTGCATCCATTTGGTCTGAGCTCACATCCCATGGTCATAACTAGGAACATTCTAAGCTGCATTTATTTCAGGACCAGTTTTTCTTGAGTAGCAGCGTATCTTGATCCACCATTGTCAGGACCCTCGGATCTCTTCCCCGACCCCAGGGGGAAGAAGGTTGCTGCCGCCGGCCCCCCAGCCAGAAAGGACACTCAGACGCAGCGGGGAAATCTGTCAAGCAGTTCTTTGTTTATTATGTGCTGGGCATTGATATTTAAAGGAATTTTTGGAAGGCAGAATTTTGGTGGGCAGAGTTATTTTGCAGAGGGGAAGCAGGTGTGGTTTTGCTGAAGCAGTTTCCGAGAAATACAACCATTGAGGTTATTCTCGGAAGATGAATGGCACTAAGCGTTCTCACACCAGAGTGATGAGGAAGTGACTTATGGGACTAGGGTGTGTTCCCACACTTCCCTCTTTTTTGTTTTCTTTGTCGGAGTTGTAGTAGTTTGGGGGCCTGTTGGTGGCATAGCCTGGAAGCCTCGGCGTCTACACCTGTTATGTTGCCTCATCCCGGAAGAGAGCATACCTGTCTGGTCATCAGACCAGCTCAAGTGAGGTCATTCTCGGGGTGCGTGCATGTCTTACGTTGCCCCTCCCGGGAAGGGCCTTACCTATCATTGACTACCGCACCAACTGGCAGAACTCATCAGACACTTTCACTTTGTATTTTGCTCAAGGCTGTTTGGACGCAGGGGGTCTTTTGCCCACTACGGTTTGTGAGGTCTTCGACCACATGGGACAGCATAACTACCGACTTAAACCTTTGATGTATAAGGCTATTCACTTGGTTTAAAATACAGGGCCAAGGGTAAGGAGCAAAAGCAAGATTACTAAGGGCCAAGCAAGAGAGGATAGCAGGGTGGACAGCCAAGGAGATTGGTTAAACCAGCTTTCAAACCATCCGGTTTGTATTTCTCTTTCCCGTCTTCTTTTAGCGAGCCCCTCCTGCAAACTGGTCATGGACTTGCGGACCATTCCTAAATGGTCAGCACAAAAGCAGCACTATTCTCCCAATGCAGCACAGACTTCTCCCTGTTGAAGGAAAATCAGGTCAAGTCCTCTCCTGTTCTGTAATACTACCTCGGACAGTGACGTAAGGGATTTTTCTAAATGACTTATGGAGGTCTCTATCTGCTCTAGATCTTCATCAATGGGTGCTCTGAGTGAGTGTACCTTCTGATGTGTGGTAATGAGGGAGGTTGTGCCCACTCACTCTCTGGAAGCCCCCAGCAGGGAGGCCACAGTAATGAGGGCAACACTTATCGCCCACTTATGTCTCTGGGCTTGGTGGATTCCCTCTATGGTGTCTAAGAGACTCTCATAAACATGATAGATCACACAAGGGTATACAACAGGACTAAGATGCACCACTCATGGTTTTTTCCTAAGATTTCTACCGAGACACAGGGGGTCACTCCTGAGGCCTTGCAAGCCCACCAGGCTTCATCAGGGGCCGGGTAAAAAGCTGTCTTGTTGGGTTGAATGGTGCAATTGCATAACCCGGGTTCTATTGAGGTACCAATACAAGTCCCGTTTCCCTGTACTTCCTGAAGGGTCATTCCTGTCTCAATAGCCCTTGTCCACCTACACTGATGGGAAGCCTCTCCTTGTATGGTAGTGTTGGTAGTTGCTATCTCCTCGTAGTACAGGGCTGCAGTGTGGAAACATACCAACAGGCAGTGGTTAGATTTGGGGTGGTGTTGTTGAGGACAGAAAAGGTTCCCTGGATAAGGGGCCAAATGGGATCTGTGGGAGGAGTGGTCCATGGAGGGATAACTGGCCTTGACCTATTAGAGGTCATCAGTGTGGTAAGGGAGGAGGAGTCAGCAGGAGTAAGGGTAGTAGAGAGAGTGGGAGGGGGCTTTGGCTTATTTCTGCACATTTGGGATCCTTTTATTACAGGATTGGGTCCAACCGGGCGGGATGGTGGTGTTTGTGGCTGCCACCTGATGGTAAAGGAAGTCCCTGGGTCTTTTCGTGACATGTATAACCTAAGCCCCCAGGTCTTTCCAGTTCTCCAATGGCTATCTGACTGCGCTCCTTGCCGTGTTTTAACCTTGATGGTGAAGGGATTTCATTTGCCTACTGCATGTCCATGTGTGCCATTTCAATTCATCTCTATTTGTGTATTTCTCTGAGCCCATGGTGCCATGGTCTCGCACCCCCATGCTTTAAAATGATAGTCGGCCTGTCCCTTGCAATCTGGGGAAGCCTCAGCAGAGCAGCCGTACCACCCCATGAATCTTACTGTTCCCTCTATTCCTGTTTGTCCACAGTCATATGCACTTGCACCGGGAACCCAGTTCCAGGTTGTTCTGTCTACAAAAGTCCTAATGTTGGAGCCAGACTGTTTCATGTGAGTGTCTATCACTAGGGTTAGATCACATAGGTCTACATGAAAGTATGGCCAATCTGTCCCTGCATATTCCCCAATCTGTTTCCCGTTGGGGAGGCTTGGTGTCCATTTTCCTGGTGGAGACCTGTGGGAGGTTATTGTATTCCCGAGTATGGTGGTGGTCCAGGTTAGCCAGCATAACCAGACTCCGGTGCTCAACATGTTTTTCAGCATGGTGGTGAGGGCTCACTCTTTGGCGGATGCATGTGCAAACAAAGAAAGGAGCCTCAGGAACCAGTGTTCTTGGGCTAGGTTAAATTATTCAGAGGGGGAATTTTGGGGGGTTCTATGGTGTTTGTGTTAGTGGACTGCAGGGGAAAATGTTTGATATTCCTGGCTGGGATCCAGATATGTCTGGGTTCATTAGTAGGAAAGACACACCCAAACCCTTGCCCCATCATTAGGAGGGGATCTGGGCCTTTCCATTCTCTGGTCAGCTGGTCTCTCCAAAGAACAATAATCTCTTGTTTTGGGGTGATGTTAGCCCAGTGTTTTTGAATAGGTGTGAGGGGTTCATTTTTTGAAAATTGAGAATATTTAAGGTGAAGAGGGCGAGACTTAACTGTTGATGTAGGCTAGATATTCCCCCTTTTTGTTTTAAAAGCTGCATTTTTAGGTTTTGGTGGAATCTTTCAACAATTGCTTGTCCTTGGGGGTTATAGGGGATCCCTGTGACATGATGGATATTCCAAGTATTAAAGAAATCAGTAAGGGTTTTACTGACAAAGCAAGGGCAATTATCCGTTTTGATTTGGAACGGGAGACCAAGGACAGCAAAGCATTGTACGAAGTGTTGTTGAGCATGCCTAGCCTTTTCCCCCTTGTGGGCTGTGGCCTAGCAAGCCCATGAGTACGTGTCTATGGTGGTGAAAATGTATTTGTGATTTCCAAAAGGGGAAAAGTGTGTAACATCTGTTTGCCAGATTGCATTTGCTTTAAGCCCTCGGGGGTTAACTCCTGGTCCTTGTACAGAGGGGGTGTGAAGGTAAGGTTGACAAGACTTGCAGGTCCAGATGATCTGCTTGAGATCAGTTACTGGAACAGAGGGAAATCTATGTTGTAGCCCTCTCCAGGTCATGCAATTTTTGGGCTTCACCGACGTGGAATGCAACAGGGGTTATGGAGGCAGTTTGGTCCGCCAAATTGTTTCCTTCGGATATAAGCCCAGGGAGTCCTTGATGACCCTGTAGATGAAAAATAAACAAAGATTGTGAGTGCTGCTGTAGCAGGGATCTAGCTTGTATCATGAGAGGGGTAATGGGATTAGAATCTAGCTGGATGTATGCCAAGATCAATCCTGGAAGCAACTAGGTAACATATAGGGAATCTGAGAAGATGTTGATGGGCTGGGGGAAGAGAGAGAGTTCCATAACAACTACAAACAGCTCTTTGTAGTGGGCCAACCCCTGCAAGGTTCGAAGTAACACTGAGGTTTAGGGTCAGCCACAACAATTATGGCTCTTTTGCCTCCGTCTGTGAAGACATCTTAGACTCCCCTGATTGGTTTTCACTTAAACCATGTCGGGGAGCACCAGCTTAATTAATGATGCGAAGCCTTCTCATACCAGAGTGATGAGGAAGTGCTTTATGGGCCTAGGGTGTGTTCCCACAGAGCCTCCCTTCTAATAGTGGGGCAAATATTTAAAAATAATTATCCTTAAATTGATTAGTACTTGCTTTGAAAAGATATCTGGAAAACATTGGTTAAAATTTCAATGTTACATATGTGTTATTAAGAAACTATTTTTTAAATGAAAGTCATTCAGTGATTCCTTGGGTGTCTTATTGAGTTTTAACATACAGAAGGCATCCAAGTAACTTAAGTGTATAAACTTATGTATAGGTACCTATAAAGGCTATGTGTATGTTTGTATGCTTACAGTTACCCTTAATACAACTGTATAATTTTATCCCCATAATATAACAAAATAATTAAATATTTTCTTTGGGAAGCAGTAGAAAAGAATTTGGGGGAAAATCCTGAAAAACTGTTGCTTTTGTGAGTGGCTAGAGATCAGATATGATGGCTTTATATCACCAACCTTTGGTTATCTTGTATACGTTAAGTTCATAAAGCTATCTTGTAGGTATTAGCATCTATAGTCCATGAAATTAAAAAAAGATATTTTTATTGAGAATATTGTTTATTTACAGTATAGGCAATAACATGAATATAATTTCATTAAGGACCAGTGCCCTGAGGTTCTCTTCTACTCCTCCTTCCTTACCCAGAGTCCTTTTCTTTGATGTAATACACCATGCCCAATCTCTGTTTCATTTTGTGTTCTCCATTCCTGTCCCTATTTATTAAGTTCCACTTATAAGTAAGATCATTTGTATCTGTATTTCTCTTTTTGGCTTATCTTACTTAACATGATGTCTCTTGTCTCTTGTTCCATTAAAGTTAACATAGAGGAGAAAATAAACATTTTTAACAACTGAGTAGTATTACACACTGTATCACTTTTTTTTTTAGCCAATCAGCTGTTATTGGACATCTGGCTTGCTTCCAGGTGTTCAATATATAGTAGGTATCACCTAGTTTATTGCTTAGTTTGTTAGAGCTTAAGAGCTATGTCCAGATTTCCCTGTGGAGTAAAGTCAGTCTGTGTATAGTACTAAAAAGGGGAGGCAGGCAGTGGCACATCTGGTAGAAAGCACATATTAGCATGAGCAAGAATCTGGGCTCAAGCCCCATTCCCCATGTGCAGAGGAAGCTTCATGAGCAATGAAGCATGGCTGCTTGTGTTTCTCTCACCCTTTCTCTCCCTTTTCCTTCTAAATGTATCTTTCTCTATCAACAAGAGAAAAGAAAGGAAAGAGGAGAGAAGAAGGGACGGGATGGGAGGAGACAAGACAGGAAAAAAATGGCCCACAGGAGTAGTGAATTACTCATCCAGACACCAAACCCCACCAATGAAAATTTTAAAGAAACAAAGAAAATAAATAAAAGCAAGAGTTTTGTGGTAAACATACTCAGATCATATTGTAAAATGTGGGCTCTGGAGATGACAAAGTTTTAGTACACAAGATTTTCATGGAAGAAGTCCTAGGTTCCATAACAAACACCATCAACAGCCAGAGCTGAATGAGACATAAGCTGAAACAAACAAATCAATTTGTAAAAAGTGAAGACTATTCAGTTACTTTTGTTTCAGAAGAGTGTAATACAGCTGTGAGATCTCTAAATCTAAATTTTCCCACTTTTCTGTTTACAAATTCATTAAGATTCTACTGTATGTTCATCTTCTACTTGTGCTTAAATGACGAGTTTTATAAAAACAAATTAAGCCATCTTTTTTTTTTTCTCTGTACTCTCCTCCTAGGTAACTTATTCATTTTAATGAGTGAAATTTGTAAAATAATGTGCAAATGACTTTCAAATTTAGCTCATCTGCCTTATCCATTTTCTGAGCTGTGAATATACATGCACATAAATATCTATCAGACATTTAGAATTTATTCTTCAAGTTGTAGGTTTGGGTAGTGGTATATCCAGTAAAGCACCCAAGTTACAAGGGAGAAACTGGGTTCAAGTTCCTAGTCTACACCTGTAATGGAGAAACTTCATGAGCAATGAAAGAGTACTGTAGGTATTTCGTCCATCTCTTCCCCTCTCTCATCTCCCCTCTGTTCCTAACTCTGTCAAAGAAAAGTAGAAAAAATATTTACCTGTAGTGATGGAGTCATTATCATTCAGGCACCAAACCCCAGTGATAGTCTTAGTGACCAAAATGATTAATGATAAATATGATAATTATTATGCAGATGATAGTAGTAAATAATAATAATGATAAAGTTTCTAAGTGGCCTGGAAATCAAGATACTCAAAATTCAGCCCTCAAATTTTCTGCCTAAGTTTCATGCACAGTTGCTAGCCACTTACTGTCCTGAAACCTTGGAAAATTGGAACAGATACATATGTGCAGACTAGGTAATCGTGTGGTAGAATAAAATTCAGTTAAGTGCTAGATACTGTGGTCCAGGAGGTGGTGCAGTGGAAAAAATGCTGGACTCTCAAGCATGAGGTCATGAGTTCAAGCCCTGGCAGCACATGTACCAGAGTGATGTCTGGTTCTCTCTCTTTCTCTCTCTCCTCCTATCTTTCTCATCAATCAATAAATAAAATCTTTAAAAAAAAGTTATATACTACCAAGTCTAGCACTTCTTCACTGTTATACTTGTGCTGAAAAAGCAGAATCATCTTCTGAATAAGTAGAATCATCTTCTCAAAAGCAAATTTGTGAATTATATGCAATACAAGAGGTATCAGGTTAATGAATAGTGAATATTTTAGTATATCATTTTATTTGTTATAACAGTTCTTAAAATAAGCAATGGTAACTTTATGTTGTAGATATGAAATATAGGCACACAAACTATTTTCTCTAAGGTAATACAAGAAGGTAGCAATGGAGCTTATATTTAAAAATAAATACATCTTATTTAGGGCAGGTGGTAGTGCACCCAATAGAGTACACCCACTACCATGGGCAAGGACCCAAATTCAAGCCCCAGGTCCCCACTTGTGGGAGAGAGGGGAAATTTTCACTATTGGTGAATCAGTGCTGCAGATTCCTCTCTCTCTCTCTCTCTCTCTCTCTCTCTCTATTTTTATCTCCAATATCAATATCTTTTTGATCTCTCTATCAAAAAGAAAGAAAAACAGAAAAAAATAGCTATACCTTCCAAAGGTAGTTTAGTTGTCTTTCAAACACCTAGTCCCTAGCAATAAGCCAAATATTCATTATAGTTCATCTTCATTAACCTAAGAATTTACATTTTTTCTGGTAAACTAAAAGTGAAGACTTATTTATGGGGGATGGTCGGTGTTGAGTGTATATGTTACAATGTGCAAGGACCCAGGTACAAGTCCCCTATCCCCTATCTGCCAGAGTAAAGCTTTGTAAGTAGTGAAGCAATGCTGCAGGTGTCTCTCTTTCTCTCTCCCTGCCTATATCTCCCTACCCTCTCAAATCCTTTGAAATCTTTCTCAATATTTATCAAATTTTTAAAATTTTATTTATTTATTTTTTGGGTAGAGACAGCCAGAAATCAAGAAGGGAGGGGAAGATGGAGAGACAGAGAGACACCTGCAACACTGCTTTACCACTCACAAAGCTTTCCCCTTGCAGGTGGGGACTGGTGGCTTGAACCTAGGTCCTCCTTGTGCACTGTAACATGTATGCTCAACCGTGTGCCACCTGGCCCCTTCATAGAATATTTCACATGTGTATACCTTCTGGTTCTTCAGCTTCAGAAAGAATTGGATTAGTTTGAATTATTCAAATTAGAATTTCATTTAAACTGGAAAATTTGGATGATTTTACCATTTAAATAATTGAGTGTTTTTTAGTTCACTTAACCACATAGGATTATGAACCAACCATTTGACCATATTCGAGTTGAACATGGCAAAATCATTTTGTGTATATTTAATTCTTAAAACTCTCTGAGCCCCACATCTGTACTGTTCTTTCAAAACTAAGAAACAGCAACAGTACTTACTTCCTTAAGGGAAGAAGTGATTTAATGACTAAAATACTGCCTGGTTTTTAAGTACATAATTAGAGATTTTTCATTAGCTTGATGATTTTAATAATTTAAAAGTTGCTTTTCTTGCAATCAAAATGAAATAATTTTTCCTGATAATTACCTCTGTCACTTTTAAAGAGTCAGTGATCACTATATTCATTCTGTAAGATATAAAAGGGTAATTAGATAGAATTTAGCATTGAATATATTTTTCTCTGTTATCTATTGAAATCTCTAAGTTTAATACTAGTAAATGATTGGTATTTTTTAATAAATTTATTGGTATATTAGTGTTTTACAGTCAATAATTGTTATTTCAACATGATGTAATTAATTATTCACTTATTAGTTATTCACTTCAGGAAAATAAATCTTATTATAGTTTCATTTCATTTATAGTTTTATCAAAGAATCTCTAGGCAACAGATACAATTCAAAGACAAACTTTGGGATAACTTCATAGACTGAATACCATATATTTTATTATTATTATTATTGTGGGGTTAATGATTTACAGTACAGACTTTAGCATATAGGCACAAACCTCTCATCTCCCTTGATTGCTGTCTAGGAAACACACAATGTCCCCATCCCTTTTCCCCAGTGTCTTTTGCTTTGGTGCAGTATGCCACACAGAGTCTGAATTTCTTTTTTCTTTTTTTTTTTTGAATTTTCTTTTTTTTAATTTCTTTATTGGGGAATTAATGTTTTACAGTCCACAGTAAATACAATAATCTGTACATGTATAATATTTCTCAATTTTCCACACAATACAACCCCTGTAGGTCCTCTGCAATCCTGTTCCAGGACCTGAACTCCCCCACCCCACACCCCAGAGTCTTTTACTTTGGTGCAATACAACAACTCCAGTCCAGGGTCAGGATTCTTAAACACACATTTATAATAGAAGTTCCAGGTTTGTATACATCTAATTTATTTTGTTGCTAGGCAGCTGGGGAAACAGCATAATGGTTATGCAAAAGACTTTCATGTATGAGGTTCCAAGGTCCCGGTTTAATCTCCAGCACAATCATAAACCAGAGTTGAGCAATGCTCTAGTTTCACTCTCTGTGTTTTTTCTCATTAAAATAAAATAAATACAACTTTAAAAATATCTTTTTGTCCCTAGTGAACTCCTTCCTTCTCTCTATGTGTCTCTGCCTCTCTCTTTTGTATTTTCTTTTTTTTTCTATTTTATTTAAGATAGGACTAATTAACGAAACCATAGGGTAGGAGGGGTACAACTCCACACAATTCCCACCACCCAATCTCCATATCCCACCCCCTCTGATAGCTTTCCCATTCTCTATCCCTCTGGGAGCATGGACCCAGGGTCATTGTAGGTTGCAGAAGGTAGAAGGTCTGGCTTCTGTAACTGCTTCCCCGCTGAACATGGGCATTGACTGGTCGGTCCATACTCCCAGTCTGCCTCTCTCTTTCCCTAGTAGGGTGGGTCTCTGGGGAAGTGGAGCTCCAGGACACATTGGTGGGGTCTTCAGTCTAGGGAAGCCTGGCCGGCATCCTGATGACATCTGGAACCTGGTGACTGAAAAGAGAAGGGATAGAGAATGGGAAAGCCAAACAAATTGTTGAGCAATCATGGATCCAAAGGTTGGAATAGTGGAGAGGAAGTGTTAGGGGGTTACTCTCTGCAAACTCTAGTGTACTTCTGCTTTCAGGTATAAATTTTGCAGTAGTTATGGATATGTGTGAACATATGCTCTCTCTCACAGAAACTGGTGTACATCTAGGTTTTGGGACTTTGTTAGAAAGTGAACCACCTGAGATGGAATTAGAGTATACTATGAAAGGAAAGGTCTCACCTGAGTAATGAAGCTGAAGGGTAGTCACTCCAAACGTGAAGTCTCTGGACACAGTCTGAGGTGAAGCATGTTGAGGTGGCAATCGTTGCGTTGGTTAGGTTGTGATAGGCAGATGCAATATTATTTGATATGGATTGGGAAAGGCATACGGGAAAGTGGACCCTATACAATGGTTCCAGGACTGGGAGAAGTAGAGGCTCTATAGTAGAGATGTGAGGTTCCTGCTGTCTTAGGGTTCAAAAAGACAATCGAGAGTTAATGTTATCATCACATTATTTGGTAATTGGGTTAACTTTGAAAAGTCCTTTTGTTAGGGTTTGCTGTACAGTACCCATATCTTGTATATAGCTGTGCTATTGGTTGCTTCTGATCTACTTGGTTTAGGCTTTTGAGAGAGTCTGCATATCAATTACACAGCCGATATACTAAAAAGATTCAGTTTGTGTTTTGAAAAACTTCGAGACATACAATTAATTTCCCCCCTCTCATATTAATTAACTAGTAATTTATATGACTACATTTTACTAGGAGTGTACATAAACACCATTCCCACCACCAAAAGACTGTGACCCATCCCTCCCAACCACTCCCACCCCCCACTGGCTCAGGAATCTGCATGTCTACCCCTCACCACAGGGTTTTTACTTTGGTGCCCTACTTACAATTTGGTCAGGTCCTGCTTTTAGTTTCCCTTTCTGTTCTTCTTTCTCAACTTCTGTTGATGAGTGGGATCACCCCATACTCATCTTTATCTTTCTGACTTAACTCACTTAACATAATTCCTTCTTCTTCTTCTAGCGTTTACCCTTCTTCCGTAGCCAGTTAAATGGCTTGAAAGTGACTGGGATCCATCCATGTGGATTCAGTCGGTTAGGAAGGATCGTCAGTTTCCCCAATGAATGGGTACTCACGGGATGCACCACGAGAAGGACGATCAAATGCATCCCATAACTCCTTCTAGCTCTGTCCAAGATGGGTAAGAGAGGGTGGGTTCATTGTTCTTAATAGCTGCATAGTATTCCATTGTGTATATATACCACAGCTTTCTCAGCCACTCATCTGTTGTTGGGCACCTGGGTTGCTTCCAGGTTTTAGCTATTAGGAATTGTGCTGCTATGAACATAGGAGTACACACCCCCTTTTGGTTGGGTGTTATGGAGTCCTTGGGGTATAACCCCAGGAGAGGAATTACTGGATCATATGGAAGGTCCATGTCCAGCCTTCTGAAAGTTTTCCAGACTGCTCTCCACAGAGGCTGTACCAATTTACATTCCCACCAGCAATGCAAAAGGGTTCCTCTGTCCCCACAACCACTCCAGCATTTGTTGCTGCTGTCCTTTTTGATGTATGCCATTCTTACAGGAGTAAGGTGGTATCTTAGTGTTGTCTTAATTTGCATTTCCCTGACAATCAGTGACCTAGAGCAGTTTTTCATATGTTTGTTAGCCTTTTGTATCTCCAATGAGGTGAATGTTTTGTTCATATCCTCTGCCCATTTTTGGATGGGGTCATTTGCTTTTTTGTTGCTAAGTTTGCTGAGCTCTTTATATATTTTGGTGATTAGTTTCTTGTCTGATATATGGCATGTGAAGATCTCCCATTCTGTGAGGGGTCTCTTTGTTTGTTTAATAGTTTCCTTGGATGTGCAGAAGCTTTTCAATTTGATGTAGTTCCATTGGTTTATTTCTGCTTTAGTATTCCTTGCAACTGGGTTTGATTCATCAAAGATGTCCTTGAGGTATAGGTGGGAAACTGTTTTACCAATGTTTTCCTCTAAGTATTTGATTGTTTCTGGTCTGACATCTGGATCTTTGATCCATTTGGAGTTGATTTTTGTTTCTGGTGAGATAAAGTGTTTCAATTTCATTCTTCTGCATGTTACAACCCAGTTTTCCCAGCACCATTATTGAAGAGAGCCTCCTTTTTTCATTTAATGCTTTGTGCCCCCTTATCAAAGATTAGATGTCCATAGGTGTGGGGATTTATTTCTGGGCTTTCAATTCTGTTCCACTGGTCTGTGTGCCTATTTTTGTTCCAGTACCATGCTGTTTTGATGATGATGGCTTTATAATATAGTTTAAGGTCTGGGAGAGTGATGCCTCCATTTTTTTTTCTTTTCCTCAAGATGGTTTTGGCAATTCTAGGTGTTTTCATGTCCCAGACAAATGATTATAGTGTTTGTCTATTCTCTTAAAAAAGCTTGGTGGAATTTTGATGGGTATTGCATTAAATTTGTATATGGCTCTGGGGAGAATATTCATTTTGATGATATTTATTCTTCCAATTCATGAGCATAGGATATCTTTCCATTTCTTGGTATCAGTTTCTATTTCCTTTAAAAGTGACTCATAGTTTTCACTATACAAGTCTTTCACTTCTTTGGTCAGCTTTACTCATAGGTATTTTATTGATTTTGTTGCAACAGTGAATGGGAGTGATTTCTGGATGTCTTCTTCTTCAGAGTTAGGTTTGCATAAAGAGATGCCACTGAGTTTTGTACATTGATTTCGTAGCCTGACACCTTGTTAGATTGCCTAATAACTTCCAGTAGTTTCTGCTGAATTCTTTCAGTTTTTCTATGTATACTATCGTATCATCTGCGAATTGTGAGGGCTTGACTTCTTCCCTTCCAATCTGTATTCCTCTGATTTCTTTCTCTTGCCTGATTGCTATGGCAAGAACTTCCAATACTATGTTGAAAAGTAACGGTGATAGTGGACAGCCCTGTCTAGTCCCGATCTGATGGGGAATGCTTTCAGCTTCTGTCCATTGAGTATGATGTTGACTGTATGTTTGCTATATATAGGATCCACTATCTTGAGGAATTTCCCATCTATTCCCATTTTTGGTAGAGTTTTGAGCATGAATGGGTTTTGGATTTTGTCAAAGGCTTTCTCTGCATCTATTGAGATAATCATGTGGTTTTTAGCTTTGCTTTTATTGATGTGGTGAATGACATTGATTGACTTATGGATGTTGAACCAGCCTTGCATTCCTGGGATGAATCCCACTTGGTCATGATGAACAATCTTTTTGATATGTTGCTGTATCTGGTTGGCCAAGATCTTGTTTAATATTTTGGCATCTATGTTCATCAGAGATATTGGTCTGTAGTTTTCCTTTTTTGTTGTGTCCCTATCAGCTTTTTGGTGATGTTTGCTTCATAGAAGGTGGAAGGGAGTATTCCTGTTTCTTCAATCTTATGTAAAGCTTAAGAATTATGGGTACTAACTGTTTCCTGAAAGTTTTGTAGAATTCATTTGTGAAGCCATCTGGTCCAGGACTTTTGTTTTTGGGGAGATTCTTAATAACGGTTTCAATTTCTTTGTCTGTGATTGGTGCAATTCGATTTTGTAGTTCTTCTTGGTTCAGTTTTGGAAGGGCATATGCTTCTATAAACTGTTTCATTTCTTCCAGATTCTGTAGCTTGGTGGCGTATAGTTCTTTATAGAAATTTCGCAGGATTCTCTGGATTACTGTGGTGTCAGTTGTGATATCTCCTGCATCGTTTACTATTCTATTAATTTGAGTCTTCTCTCTTTTTTGTTTGGTGAGTCTGGCTAGGGGTTTGTCAATTTTGTTTAATCTTTCAAAGAACCAACATTTGGCTTCATTGATCTTTTTTTATGGTTCTTTTATTTTCGATGTTGTTTATTTCTCCTCTAACTTTAGTGATCTCTGTCCTTCTGGATGCTTTAGGGTTCCTTTGTTCCTCTTCCTCTAAGCCCTTGAGGTGTTCAATAAGGTCGTTCATTTGAGATTCTTCTTGGTATTTAATATGTGATTGTATGGCTATACGTTTCCCTCTCTGATCTCTGTCCTTCTGGATGCTTTAGGGTTCCTTTGTTCCTCTTCCTCTAAGCCCTTGAGGTGTTCAATAAGGTCATTCATTTGAGATTCTTCTTGGTATTTAATATGTGATTGTATGGCTATACGTTTCCCTCTCAGTACTGCTTTAGCTGTGTCCCAAATATTTTGATAGGTTATGTCTTCATTTTCATTTGTTTCCAAGAACATTTGAATTTCCTGCTTGAGTGACTCTCTGACCCAGTGGTTCTTAAGGAGTATGTTGTTTAGTTTCCAAATTCTGTGACTTTTAATAATTTTCTGTTTGTTTTTAAATGTTAGTTTTATTCCACTTTGGTCTGAGAAGATACTTGGGATGATTTCAATGTTCTTGAATTTATTGATGCTGTTTTTGTGGCCTAACATGTGGTTTATCCTTGAGTATGTGTTATGTGGATTTGAAAAGAAGGTGTATTCCATTTTTTGGGGGTGAAGGACTCTGAAAATGTCCAAGAGGTCTAGTCTGTCAATCTCTTCATTCAATTCTCTTGTATCCTTGTTGGTTTTCTGCTTTGTTGATCTGTCTAAGTGTGAGAGTGGGGTATTGAATTCTCCCACTATCATTGTATTACTATTGATGTATTTTTGAAATTCTTTCAGTACGTGCTTGACGTGTTTAGATGGTCCCTCATTGGGTGCATAAATGTTAATAATTGTTAAGTCTTCTTGGCTCATTGATCCTCTGATCATTATGTGATGTCTTGCCTATCTTTTATTACTCTATTTAATTTAAAATCTATCGTGTCTGAGATGAGAATGGCTGTTCCTGCCCTTTTTTGTGGTCCGTTAGCCTGTATGATAGTTTTCCAGCCTTTCACTTTAAGTCTGTGTTTATCTTGTTGTGACAGATGGGATTCTTGCAAGCAGCATATGGTTGGTTTATGTTTTCTGATCCATCCCCCCATTCTGTGCCTTTTGATGGGTGAGTTTAAGCCATTGACTTTTATAGTGCCATTGTTCAAAAAAATATTTTTGCTTGCTCTGATATATTGCCAGTATTATAGTAATGTTCTTGTTTATAAGTGGTCTTTTAGAACCTCTTTCAGGCAGGGCCGGCTTGGTGATGGTTGCCTCCTTTAACTGTTGTTTGTCTAAGAAGTTTTTGATCCCTGCATCTAGTTTGAATGAAAGTCTAGCAGGATATATTATCCTTGGTTGAAACCCTTTTTCATTCAGGGCTAGATAGATATATTGCCATTCTCTTCTGGCTTTTAGAGTTTGAGTGGAGAAATCTGCACATAATCTTATGGGTTTTCCCTTGTATGTGACTTTTTGTTTCTCTCTTGCAGCTTTTAGGGTCATTTCTTTATACTTACTTCTTCTCATTTTGACTATGATGTGTCTTGGTGTCTTCAGGTCTGGGTTGATTCTGTTTGGTACTCTCTGGGCCTCTTGAATCTTGATGTCCTTTCTGTTATTCAGTTCTGCGAAGTTTTCTTCTATTATTTCCTCTAGAAGGTTTGCTTCCCCTTCCTCTCTTTCTTCCTCTGACAGGCCAATTATGTGAATGTTACTTCTTTTGTGATCATCCCATATGTCTCTGTTGTTGTTAGAGTCTAAATTTCACCCCAAGGTTTCTCTCACTGTTTCTTGTTCTTAAGTTACACATATAAGTGAGATCATTTAGTGTTGTTCAAGGAAGCATAACATACCATTATCCTTAAATTATGTTTGAATGTCTTATGCTAATGTAAATTCCTTACTTTTAACAATGCATTATGTTTACGAAAGATATTATTATTGGGCGAAGTTGCTCAAAGGTACAAGTACACTGTACTATTTTTGTAACTGTGAATCAGGCTAATAAAAGTCTAACTGAAAAATAACTAAAGCCAGATGAATATAGCATTATTGTTCTGACAGATGTTACAAAATTAGTCAGGAATTGAGTATCAATCAAAAGTATTTTTTTTCAACTGTTACAAGTGATAGGAACTAAGACACTAAAA
Source organism: Erinaceus europaeus (assembly GCF_950295315.1). Taxonomy (NCBI): domain Eukaryota; kingdom Metazoa; phylum Chordata; class Mammalia; order Eulipotyphla; family Erinaceidae; genus Erinaceus; species Erinaceus europaeus. The sequence continues at coordinate 83,370,116 of NC_080165.1, forward strand.
CACAAGAGCCTTATGGAAATTTAAATTGTTTAGAAAATTGAGGAGTATTCCATATGAAAGTGAGTCAGAAAAACTTAAATGAAGATGAAAGCTTAAAACATGAAAAACAGGAATAACAGTATATATAGAGACTACATTTTCTGTTTGAGTGCTTACATAACTGCTACCAGGGCTTTACTAGAAGTTTATGTATGCAAAATAACAGCACTGTAGTCTTTTTTAAACTGTTATTTTCCTTTTTCATTTAGAGAATAAGCAATATAAAGAGAAAAAATTGAGACACCACAGCAGCATTCTACACTTTGTGAAGCTTCTCTACTTCATGTTCCCATACAGTGGCTGGGGACTTAAACCAGGATATTCAGCACATTAAAGTGAGTAATCTCCCAGTCATTTCATGCCATGAGAAGTTCTGGAAGTATCTGTGGCTTAAGATGTTCAGAATATATAGAGTCAACACCAAATTGGGTACCAAATAATTCAAAATGTGTCATGTATAATTCAAATATTTAACTTTGTCCTAAAACCAATGAGCTACTTTTAAAAATATAGTCTACTCATTATATGACAATTAAGTATTACAGATATTCTTTTTTCACCATGAAAGTGAATATGTCTGTTTGTCACAATAACCATTTGTCAATTTCATTATGTAAGACTATGTTATATCAAGGCTAGGGAGACAATATAATAAAGCATGCATGAGGTCCTCAGGTCACAGATTCAATTTCAGGAACCACTTTAAGTCAGAGCTGATTAGTGCTCTGAGTGCTCTGATTCTCTATCTCCCTCTCCCTCTTCCTTCCCCCCCCTCTCTTGTAATGAACATATTTTCTTTTCTTTTCTATCTATCCCTTTCCTTTTCTTTAATTTTCCCAGAGCACTGTTGGACTCTGGTTTTCAGTGCTGCTGAGGAGTAAATCTGAGACCTCTCAGCCTCAGGTATGAAAGTCTTTTGTATAACTACTATACTGTCTCCCTAACCAGAATAAAAATCTTTAAAAAACAAAAGAGGGGCATGGCAGTGGGGCATTTGGTTGAGTTCACATGTCACAGTGCACAAAGACCCATTCAAGTCCCTGGTCCCCACCTGCAGGGGGAAAGTTTCACATATGGTGAAGCAGGGTAGCAGGTGTCTCTCTGTCTCTCTCCCTCTATGTTTCCCCCTTTCCTCTTGTTTCTGGCTGCCTCTATCCAATAAATGAAGATTGAAATAAATAAAAAATTGTTATTTCATTCAAGAGTTCACTACACCAATGTTTAATTTTCTTTATACACTTAAAATTTTTCTAACTATGTCACATATACATGCACAAATTATAGGACAGGCTGACATTTCACAAATTTAACTCTTAATGTAGTTGTCATCTAAATGAAGAAATTGAGTATCAAAAAAAAATACTCCTACAGATGTTTTTTTCTCCCCTTTTTTAAAAAATTCATTATTGGTTACAGACAGAGATATTGAGGTGACCAGGGACTTAAACCTGGGTCCATGGACATGAATGTCTTCATTTTCATTGCTATTCCATTGTGTGGATTGTCATTGACTTCTAAAATATTTTATTTATTTATCTATTTATTTGATAGAGATAGAGAGAAATTAAGAAGGAAGGGGAAGACAGAGAAGGAGAGAGAAAGATACCTACAGCACTGATTCACCTTTTGTAAATATTCCCACATGCAGGGGCTTTAACTCTGGGTTTATTGAACATTATAATGTGTGCTTAACTAGGTATGTCACTGCCCACCCCAGACACCTTTGTTAACTTAACAATTGTACTATCATGAAAATTTCTATAGTTTTTATTCATTTTTATGCTCAGACTATAATTGTCAAGGTTATTATCATAGTGTTGCAGTTTCATTTGTAAGTATCTTCACAACATAAGCCACAAACCAAAAATACATTAACAACACAATTTAAAAACAAAATAGTATATTCTAAGAATATTAGGAAAGCAGAATATTGGGAGTGGGGCAGTAGCGCAGCAGGTTAAGCACATGTGGCACGAAGCCCAAGGACCTGTGTAAGGATTCCAGTTGAAGCCCTGGCTCCCCATCTGTAGGGGAGTCACTTCACAAGCAGAGAAGCAGGTCTGCAGGTGTCTATCTTTCTCTCCCCCTCTGTCTTCCCCTCCTCTCTTGATTTCTCTCTGTCCTATCCAACAACGATGACATCAACAACAATAATAACTACAACAACAATAAACAAGGAAGGTAACAAAAGGGAAACAATAAAAAAAGAAAAGCAGAATATCTTGCTTATAGGGTTTTAAATATTAATGTACCTAAATATATAAGTTGACAGACAAAATCTTTAATTAACATTAATTAGCAATTGTTTCTTCAACAACCATTCCTTCATGTTTCAAGTGGGCTTCCCTACTAGGTAGATCTAGAAACCAGATGCCACTAACAAGAACTACCATTCTATCACTGTATCTTACACATAAGGTACTCATTCCCTCCTTCTCCTGCTATCAAGCCATAATTCCTCTAAAATCTACTAACACCTTTGAAGATCTTGATAGATTTTTTTTGGCTGTGTGAACAAAGCTGTCATAGGTGAAGCAACTCAACAACAGTTGGGATTTCTGCATGCATGAATTCACAGCAATAATAGGACAAATGTTATGATATATATCTTGACCCTAATAGTTGCCCCAACTTCTTTGCTAATTACGACCAAAAACTTCTTTCAGTATAATGGTTCTTCGCTTCACAAATTGATCTCTGGACATAACAGACATCCAAAAAACTGTGGCAATATCTATAAATTATAACTCAGTCTAATATTTCCCAGTACTTAAACTTCAGTTGTTTTGGCACCAAGAGCTCTAGTCATATAGAATCTAGAATATGAATACGGGATGCAATATTGTGTTTGTATTCTCTTTTGACCGAGGGAAGGAGGGTAGTATCAAAGTTTTCACTTAACTTTATATACTATGATAAACATTAACCTAGCACTCAGTGTGGAAATTGTTTTGGTGACAAATGTGGCAATCATAATTTTTAGTGACAAATGGCATGGTTACATATGTGACTGGATTTGGAAACTGGCTCAGCCAATGAAATGGTAAAAGACATCACTTTATTACAGAGGCATTTCTTTTTTTTAAAATTTATTTAAGAAAGGAGACATTAACAAAACCATTTCTAAGCCTCCTGTGCCCCTTCTCATCCGTAATCTATTTCTAGGAGTAAAGGGAAAGGAATCATTTATTTGTATATAAATAAGTACAGCTGTGTAATAATCTCTCTTATTATTGCCTAACCTACCAATAAACTATTTAATGGTATATATTCTATTATCATGAACATTTTCTTGATACTTTTGGTACAAAATGTATATGTATTCTTGGTCCTCTGGTGAAGGATACTCCTTTTCTCAGTCTTGTTACCCAATTTATAATATACCAACATGTCCATGTGCCTCTACTCCTTTACTCTTTTTTTAATGAACATTTTTATTTTATTTATAAAAAGGAAACACTGACAAAACCATAGGATAAGAGAGGTACAACTCCACACAATTCCCACCACCAGAACTCTGTATCCTATCCCTTCCCCTAATAGCTTTCCTATTCTTTAACCCTTTGGGAATATGGACCCAAGGTCATTGTGGGATGTAGAAGGTGGAAGGTCTGGTTTCTGTAATTGCTTCCCTGCTGAACATAGGCGTTAACAGGTCGATCCATACTCCCAGCCTGTCTCTCTCTTACCCTAGTGGGGAAAGGCTTTGGGGAATTGGAGTTCCAGGACATATTGATGGGGTTGTCTGTCCAGGGAAGTCTGTTTGGCATCATGCTAGCATCTGGAACCTGGTAGCTGAAAAGAGAGTTGATATATAAAGCCAAACAAGTTGTTGACTAATCATGAACCTAAAGGCTGGAGTAGTACAGATGAAGAGTTGGGAGGGGTCTCCGTTTTGTAGGTAGCTTGTAGGCATACTTTATTTATTTTCCAAAGGACCTTTGGTTATACTAGTTTTTATATTTTTCCCTGAGCCTGAAATCTGATATGCAGATGGCTTGAAGTTATTATCTGGGGAAATGATGTAATGGCTGGAAAAAGGTCCAGAAAGCTGGATCAGGGATGAGAGTAGCTCCCAAATATGAGAAAAGTGTATAAATATTGTTAATTGTAAACCCCATTGATTTGATCTGATCTGGGGCCCATATTCAGTTTAGGAGCCTATGTAATCTCTGCATCCCTGTATATCCAAGCTCACATTCTGTGGTCATGACTGGGAACATTCCAAGCTACCCCAATACCCATTTTCCTCAGGTGTAGCATAAGGATATTGTCTAGCCTCCCTTCAGAGGATGGAACATTCTGTACTGTTGTTGATCCAAGTTGGGGGCAAAGTCCTATGGGGGCCCACAAAGGGGTCTATTTTGTTGTTCCTGATAGAGATGACCTGTAAGAATGGAGAGAAGGATTAAACTTGTATACCCTGCTCACCTATTTCCTATTATACTTCCCTCACTCACTCCCAAGCTATCCTTATCAAGGATCCTTAAGCAAGGACTGCAAATGCTGAATAAGGGCAAGAGACTGGCATACCTTAATGATGACTCTTTAGTCACTATCAGGCCATCCCATCAGCTGGGCCCCTATTTGGGGAGTCCTGAGATTCCCAAACAGACATGATGGGCCTAGACCTCGAATAAATTACTCCTTTATTCTTTCTTATGCTATCTAAATTAACAATTCAGATCTTTCAATCACAGCACTGGGTCTCAATTTCTGTAGACTCTTAAATGCCAACTCCTTATTGCCAATTTGCCTCCATATTGTAGAGATGTTTCCAGTGTTAAATCCTATGTTCTGAGGACTGGCAGAAAAGCATGTCTGAGTAGTATATTGCTTTGATATGTGCAGTATCCAAGTTCAACCTTGCCCCTAACACATTGAAAGATATTTTTTCTCTCTCTCCCCCTCTCCCCCCCCTCTCTCATCTGTCTCTCTCTCCTCTCCCTCTCTTCCTTATTTATCCAATTTCATGTCCTTGACCACTTTCACATGTATCCTAAATACCCCTCTACATCCTAGATATTATTTTTACAGTTTTACTAGAATATATTCTATTTACTTCCATTTTTAAACTTTAATATCACTTTTTTTTTTTCAACAAGAGCACCATTCAGCTCTGGCTTATGGTGGTGTGGGGGATTGAACCTGGGACTTTGGAGCCTCAGGCATGAGAGTCTGTTTGCATGTTTGCATAACCATTATGTTACTTACCCTCTGCCCTAATATCACTTTATTGAGAGACTGATGATTTATATAACTGTTGTTATAATGTTACACTTAGATTTTTTTTAAATTGGGAGGATTAATGATTTACAGTAAATATAGTTGTTGGTACATGTGTGAAATTTCTGTTTTCTGCAAAACACTCTCATCTCCACCCTAGATCCTCCTCTATTATCATACACCAGGAATTGAAAGCCACCTACCTTCACCAATACACCCCAGTTCTTTACTTTGCTGCAGTGCACAAAACCAAGTACAAGAGCTACTTTGTGTTTCTCCTTTCTGTTCTTATTTCTCAACTTCTGTCCATAAATGATATCGTCCCATACTTATCCCTCTCTTTCTAGCTTATTTCACTTAACATGATTCCTTTAAGCTCCATACAGTATGAGGTAAAGGTGAATTAATCAGTCTTAATAGCTGAGCAGTATCCATTGCATATATTAGCCACTTATCTGTCACTGGACACCTAGGTTGAAACCAGGTTTTTGCTAGTATAAAATTGTGCTGATATGAACATGGTTATACACAGAACTTTTTGGGTAGGTTTGTTAATGACAACTCTTGAGCAAGGTTCCATTGGGGTTTACAATTTCTATCAATAAAGAAAAAAAAAAGAGGGAATCGAACGGTAATGCAGCAGGTTAAGCACATGTGGCGCAAAGCTGAAGGACCGGCATAAGGACCTCGGTTTGAGCCCTCCGCCTCTCCACCTGCAGGGGAGTCACTTCACAGGTGGTGAAGCAGGTCTGCAGTTATCTATCTTTCTCTCCCCCTCCTCTCTCCATTTCTCTTTGTCCTGACAACGATGACATCAATAATAACAATAACTACAACAACAATAAAAAGGGCAACAAAAGGGAAAATAAATAAATAATATTAAAAAAAAGAAAACAAGAAATACCATTCTTTATTGGGAATTTATCTATCTTGCAGAAATGAAGTCTCTCAATTTCGTTATGGTGAATGTAGCACTTCTTAGAGAAGGGTGAAATATCACTGAAATATCATAGCATTAGTAAAAAATGCAGAACCAATCAGAGAGGATCCAACTAATGTTTCCATGCCATTTTTCAGGGTTTCAGGTTTTCTCATCCTGATCATAGCACAAGACATCTATGTTCAATGTTAGAAGCAACCCAGATGTTGAATGACAGATGAGTGGCTAAGAAAATTGGCATTTATATACAGTAGGGAATATTTATCAGCTGTTAAGAATGATTAACTCATCTCTTTTGCCTCATCTTGGATGGCGCTTAAAGGAAACATGTTAATTTAGATGAACCAAAAGGAAAAGGAGGAATATCAAATATTTCATCTGTAGGTGAAATTTAAGAAATGCAGAGAGAGAAGGGTTTAGTAGTGGCTTTCTGGCTTTCCCTGTTGAGCACACGTGTTATCATAATTCCCCAATTCAAGACCCCAGTTCCCATCTGCAGTATGGAAGCTTCACAAGTGCTGAATCAGTGCCGCAGGTGTTCTCTTTTTTTCTCCTCTATGTCTCCCCTTCCCTGTGTTCTATCAAATAAAAATATAATAAAAATTTAAATAATTTTAAAACTAAAGGTCAAGCTTTTTAAAAGAAAGAAACAAATATTGAAGGGTGGAGCCAAGATGGTGACTTGGAAGCAGCAGCTGGCGTGAGCTCCAAAAAACAGTGGCTTGTGACCTGTGACTCTCTGGATAGGGTAGGATACTGGGCAACAGCAGGTGGGTGAATAAGGGGTCCTAAGGGTGACACCAAGGAGGAGTCCTATAGCTCACTCATGGGTTAGAAAACGGAGGGCAGGGAGACAAAGGAAGGAAAATCTCTTGATTATTTCTGAATCTCATCCTCCACCCCACCCCAGACCAGCCCTCAGGGGTTGGACAGACACTCCTAGCAGGCTGGCTGCTGAGCTATTTTCTTTACCAAGATCCCTGGCTGACCAGGTGTGTCATTCCAAGCTTTTCCCTTTTAGTTTTCCTTCTCTCTCTCTCTCTCTCTCTCTCTCTCTCTCTCTCTGTTTCTTAAGTTGCTGAAGCTCTATTTGAGTGACAAAATACCTGAACAATCAGACTCATCCCTGCCTGGGAAAGACTACCTGGAGGTTTTGTTTGTTTGTTTTTTTTGATACTTCTTACAATTGGCTGCCTACAGACAATTCAGAGCAGTCTCAGCTGCAGACTGACTCTTAAGATATTTTACTTTATTTTATTTTATTTTATTATTACTACTATTATATATGTGTGTCCCTTCCCCCCCTCCTTCTTCAGGTTGACCAAAATTAACTATTATTTTTTTCCATTGCTAGGTGACTAGGTGTCCTATCAATTGTGAGAGTAACTTGTTTCTCTCTACCTCTTCCCTCAACTTTCCTTTTTCCTTCCTCCTAACTAATTAAAAAAAAAAAAACCAAAAAACTTTTCTTTCATTGCTCTTTTTTTTCTTGTCTTCCTTCCTCCTTTTTCTTTCTTAATTTAATGATACTCATTTGTGAATTATTTTGGGGAAGAAATCTGACTCAGAGTGGGACTCTCTCTGTTTGTATGTCTCTCCTCTCTACTTCCCTTTCTCTTATTGCTATCCCTAGAATTTACAGGTGACAGTAGACTTGCATATTTGTCTATTCTTGCTTTCCTTTTTTTTCCTTTCTCTCTTTTTCTTTTGAATTTGGTTGCTATTTTTTCTTGGATTGGATGTGTTGTATGGCTAACTGGTATTGGCTGAACTGCATCAATCCTTGCTTCAGTTACTATTATTGTAATTTCTGAGGTTGGTCACTGCATTTGTCATAAAGGTCTTTAGCGTGTCTTGCACTCAAAACACAACAACTGAAGAATGAGAGAAAATAAAAATAAAAATGGGGGTGGAGCCAAGATGGAGACTGCTGGCCTGAGCTCTGACAACAATTGCTTAAAAGCATCAGATCCTGGCCTTCAGCAGGACGGTGAACAAGATGTTCTAAGCATGACATCAAGGAGGTGACTATAGCTCAATTTGGGTTAGAGTACAGAACAAAAAGAAAGGAAATTTTTTTTTATTATTTCTCTCCCCCCTCCTCCATAAACAGACCCCTGGGGTAGGGAGCTACTGTTATCAGGCTTCCTGCTGAACTTTTTTGTTTACTAAGATTCCTGGATCACCAGGGGTGCCATTCCAATCCTGTGCCTTTCTGAATACCTTGGATATATTTTTTTTCTCTGAGTAAGGGACTTAGACCCAGTTGGAGTGACAAAGCCTCACCCTGCCTGGGAAAGATTGCCTGGAAGTTTTTCTTTTTTTCTTTTTCAATCAGTTGTCTAGACTCAATGTACCTGAGCTAACAGGGAGCGGTCCAAGCTGCAGACCCACCACTAAGACTTTTTACTCTGTTCTATTTTATTATTGCTATTATATGTATGCATATTCCTTGGGCCCCCCTCCCTCAGGTTGACCTAAATTAATTCTTGGTATACTTTCCATTGATAGATTACTGGGTGTCTTATCCATTGTAAGAGGAACTTGTCTCACTCTTCAGACCTCCTCTATCCACTCTCCCCTTCTCCCTCCTCCTAGATAATTTAAAAAAAAAACAGAACTCTCCTTTCACTGCTCTTTTTTTTGTACTTTTTTCCTTTTCTTTTTTCTTTTCTCTCTTTTCTCCTCCTGTCTTCCTTTCTTCCTTCCTCCTTTTCTGCATCCTGAATTCACTGATACTCATTTGTGAATTATTTCAGGGAAGAAATCTGACTCAGAGTGGACTTTCTTTGTGTGTATCTCTGCTCTACTTCCCTTTCTCCTCTTGCTACCCCTAGAATTTACAGTGGACAGTAAATTTGCATAATTGTCTATTCCTGCTATCCATTTTTCCTTTCTCTTTCTTTTTCATTTGGTTTTGGTTGCTATTTTTCTTGGATTGGATATGTTGTATGGCTAATTGATATTGGCTGAACTGCTTCAATCCTTGCTTCAGTTACTATTGTAATTTCTGATGGTGGTAATTTCATTAGTCATAAGGGTATTTAGTGTAGTGTGGCTTATACTAAAAAAACAACAACTGAAGAACAACAGAACATAAAAATAAGAAACACATTAATCAAAAAATAGGTAGATCAAGAACAAATAAAACTGATACTACAATGAATGAAGACAAGAACCCAGAAGAAACTACAAAGCAGCCAGAAGTAACCATAGACAATAAAAGTATGCAAGGAATGATAAACTTAATCACAGAAATGGAAACAACTTTGGAAGAAAGGAATAGCAGTATTAGGGAAACAACAGATGAGACCCTCAAGGAAAATGCTAACTACCTTGAGACAATTATAAAACTGAAAACTGCAATAGCTAAACTGAAGAAATAAGCTGAGGAAAGGGAAACCAGATTAACAAAAGCAGAAAACAGATTAGCCAGACAGAGGATGAGCTAGCGAAAACTAAGAAAGAGGTAAAAGATCTCAAAAGAGATTGAGAGACACTGAAAACAACAACAGAGACATATGGGATGATCTCAGAAGGAGTAACATTCTTATAATTGTCCTGCCAGAGGAAGAAAGACAGGAAGGGGAAGTAAACATTCTAGAGGAAATTATAGAAGAAAACTTCACAGACCTGACCAACAGGAAGGACATTAAGATTCAAGAGGCCCAGAGAGTCCTAAACAGAATCAGTTAAGACCTGAAGACACCAAGACACATCATAGTTACAATGAAAAGAAGTAAGGATAAAGAAAGGATCCTAAAGGCTGCAAGAGAGAAACAAAAATTCACATACAGGGGAAAACCCATAAAACTATCAGCAGACTTCTCCACTCTAACTCTAAAGGCCAGAAAGTAATGGCAAGATATCTATCGAGCCCTGAATGAAAAAGGGTTTCAACCTAGGATAATATATCCTGCTAGACTCTCATTCAAATTAGATGAAGGCATCAAAACCTTCTTAGAAAAACAACAGTTAAAGGAGGCAACCATCACCAACCCGGCCCTGAAAGAGGTTCTAAAAGACCTCTTATAAATAAGAACATCACTATAATACTTGCAATATATCAGAGCAAATAAAAAATTGTTGAATAATGGCACTGCAATACATTAAGTCCATAATATCAATAAATGTCAATAGCTTAAACTCACCCATCAAAAGGCACAGAGTGGGAGGATGGATCAGGAAACATAACCCAACCATTATGCTGCTTGCAAGAATCCCACATGGCCCAACAAGATAAACACAGACTGAAAGTGAAAGGATGGAAAACTATTATACAGGCTAATGGATCAAAAACAAAAAATAGGCAGGAACAGCCATTCTCATCTCTGACAATAGATTTTAAATTAAATAAAGTAATAAAAGATAGGCAAGGTCATTACATAATGATTAGAGGATCAATCAGCCAAGAAAACTTAACAGTTATAATCATCTATGCACCCAATAAGGGAGCATCTAAATGTATCAAGCACCTACTCAAAGAACTTCAAAAATACACCAATAGTAATACAATAATAGTGGGAGAATTTAACACCCCACTCTCACACAAAGACAAATCAGCAAAACAGAGAATCAACAAAGATACAAGAGAATTAAATGAAGAGATGGACATATTAGAACTCTTGGACATTTTCAGAGTTCTTCACCCCAAAAAACTTGAATACACATTCTTTTCGAATCCACACAGCACATACTTAAGGATAGACCACATGTTAGGACACAAAGATACCATCAACAAATTCAAAGCATTGGAATCATCCCAAGTATCTTCTCAGACCACAGTGTAGTAAAGCTAACATTTATCAAAAAACATAAAATTATTAAAAGACACAGCATTTGGAAACTAAACATACTCCATAAGGAACACTGGGTAAGAGTGACACTCAAGCAAGAAACTCAAATGCTCCTAGAAACAATTGAAAATGAGGACACAAGCTACCAAAATAGTTGGGACACAGCTAAAGAAGTATTGAGAGGGAAACTCATAGCCATACAATCGCATATTAAACACCAAGAAGAAGCTCAAATGAATGACCTTACTGCACACCACAAGGACTTAGAGGAAGAGGAACAAAGGAACCCTAAAGCAACCAGAAGGACAGAGAAATCACTAAAATTAGAGCAGAAATAAACAACATCGAAAATAAGAGAACCATACAAAAGATCAATGAAGCCAATGATGGTTCTTTGAAAAATTAAACAAGATTGATAAACCCCTATCCAGACTCACTAAACAAAAAGGGAGAAGACTCAAATTAATTGAACTACAAACGATAGAAGAGATATCGCAACTAACACCACAGAAATCCAGAAAATCATGCAAAACTTCTATGAAAAACTATATGTCACCAAGCTAGAAAATCAGGAAGAAATGGAAGATATCTTAGAAACAAATGCCCTTCCCAAACTGAACCAAGAACTACAAAACCTTAATGCACCAATCACAGACAAATAAATCAAAACCATTATTAAGAATCTCCCCAATAACAAAAGTCCTGAACAAGAAGGCTTCACAAATGAATTGTACAAAAACTTTAGGAAACAGTACCCATACTTCTAAAGCTTTTCCATAAGAATAAAAAAAAGAAACACTCCCTTCCACCTTCTATGAAGCCAACATCACCCTGATACGAAAAGCAGATAGAGACACAATAAAAAGTAAAACTACAGACCAATATCTCTGATGAACATACATGCCAAAATATTAAACAAGATCTTGGCCAACCAGATACAGCAGCACATCAAAAAGATTGTTCATCATGACCAAGTGGAATTTGTCCCAGGAATGCAAGGCTGGTTCAGCATACATAAGTCAATCACGGTCATTCACCACATCAATAAAAGCAAAGCCAAACATGATTATCTCAATAGATGCAGAGAAAGCCTTTGACAAAATCCAAAACCATTTATGCTCAAAACTTTACGAAAAATTTAAATAGATGGGAATTCCTCAACATAGTGGAATCCATATATAGCAAACCTACAGACAACATCATACTCAATGGACAGAAGCTGAAAGCATTCCCCCTCAGATCAGGGACTAGACAGGGCTGCCCACTATCACCATTACTCTTCAACATAGTATTGGAAGTTCTTGCCATAGCAATCAGACAAGAGAAAGAAATCAAAGGAATACAGATTGGAATGGAAGAAGTCAAACTATCACTATTTGCAGATGATATGATAGTATGCATAGAAAAACCTAAAGAATCCAGTAGAAAAATACTGGAAGGTATTAGGCAATATAGCAAGGTATCAGGCTACAAAATCAATGTACAAAAATCAGTGGCATTTCTCTATGCAAACACTAACTCTGAAGAAGAAGACATCCAGAAATCACTCCCATTTACTGTTGCAACAAAATCAATAAAATACCTAGGAGTAAAGCTGACCAAAGAAGTGAAAGACTTGTATACTGAAAACTATGAGTCACTTTTAAAGGAAATAGAAACTGATACCAAGAAATGGAAAGACATCCCATGCTCATGGATCAGAAGAATAAATATCATCAAAATGAATATTCTCCCCACAGCCATATACAAATTTAATGCGATACCCATCAAAGTTCCACCAAGCTTCTTTAAGAGAATAGAACAAAAGCTATAATCTTTTATCTGGAACCAAAAAACACCTAGAATTAGCAAAAACATCTTGAGGAAAAGAAACAGAAATGGAGGCATCACCCTGCCAGATCTCAAACAATATTATAAGGCCATCATCATCAAAACAGCCTGGTACTGGAACAAAAATAGGCACACAGACCAGTGGAACAGAATTGAAAGCCCAGATCTAAACCCCCACACCTATGAACATCTAATCTTTGATAAGGAGGCCCAAAGGAAGCTCTCTTCAATAAATGGTGCTGGAAAAACTGGGTTGCAACATGAAGAAGAAAGAAATTGAACCACTTCATCTTACCAGAAACAAAAATCAACTCCAAATGGATCAAAAACCTAGATGTTAGACCAGAAACTATCAAATACCTAGAGGAAAACATTGGTGGAACACTTTCCCACCTAAACCTCAAGGGCATCTGTGATGAAACAAACTCAATTGCAAAGAAAACTAAAGCAGAAACAAACCATTGGGACTACATTAAATTGAAACGCTTCTGCACAGCCAAAGAAGCTTTCACACAAACAAAGAGACCCCTCACAAAATGGGAGAAGATCTTCACATGCCATACATCAGACAAGAGACTAATCACCAAAATATACAAAGAGCTCAGCAAACTTAGCAACAAAAAAGCAAATGATCCCATCCAAAAATGGGCAGAGGATATAAACAAGACATTCACTACAGAAGAGATACAAAAGGCAAACAAACACATGAAAAACTGCTCCAGGTCGCTGATTGTCAGAGAAATGCAAATAAAGACAACATTGAGATACCACTTCACTTCTGTGAGAATGGCATACATCAAAAAGGAAAGTAGCAACGAATGTTGGAGAGGCTGTGCAGACAGAGGAACCATTCTGCACTGCTGGTGGGAATGTAAATTGGTCCAGCCTCTGTGGAGAGCAGTATGGAAAACTCTCGTAAGGCTAGACATAGACCTTCCATATGACCCAGTAATTCCTCTCCTGGGGAAATATCCCAAGGATTTCATAATGCCAAATCAAAAAGATATGTGTACACCTATGTACAAAGCAGCACAATTCATAATAGCTAAAACCTGGAAGCAACCCAGGTGCCCAACAACAGATGAGTGGCTGAGAAAGCTGTGGTATATAGACACAATGGAATACTAGGCAGCTATTAAGAACAATGAACCCACCTTATCTAACCTATCTTGGATGGAGCTAGAAGCAATTATGTTAAGTAAGCTAAGTCAGAAATACAAAGATGTGTATGGGATGATTCCACTCATCAACAGAAGTTGAGAAAGAAGAACAGAAAGGGAAACTAAAACAGGATCTGATTAAATCAAGAATAGGGCACCAAAGTAAAAACACTGTGGTGAGGAGGAGGGTGGACATTCAGCTTCCTGGGTAGACAGGGGGTGGGGCACTGGGGGTGGATGGGACACAGTCTTTTGGTGGTGGGAATGGTGTTTATGTACACTCCTATTAAACTGTAGACACATAAACCACTATTGAATTAATATGAGTAGGGAAAGATTGATCATATTTCTAGATCTTTTGAAAGCACCGACAGAGTCTTTTTAATACATAGGCTGAGTCTTTAATATGTTGACTCTCTCAAAAGCCTAGACCAGGGAGAACAGAAGCAACTGGTGGCACTGCTATATACAACATTCTGGGTATTATACAGCAAACCCTAAGAAAGGGATTTGTCAAAGTTAGCCCAATTAGCAAATAATGTGATTATAACAATACCTATCCATTGTCTTCTTGAACCCTAAGAAAGCAGGAACCTCACATTTCCACTATAGAGCCTATATTTCCTCCAGTCCTAGAACCTTAGGGTGGGGCCCACTTTCCTTCATGCTTCTCTCAATTCATATCAAATAATTTTGCATCCCCCAATAGCAACCTAATCAACACAACGAGTGTCACCCCAGCATGCTTCAGCTCAGACTGTGTCCAGAGACTTCAGGTGTGGAATGACAACCCTTCAGCTTCATCACTCGGGTGTGACCTTTCCTTTCACAATAGTCTCAAATTCCATTCCAGGTGGTCCACTCCCCAATAAAGTCCCCAAACCTAGATATAGTCCAGGTTCCTGAGATAGAGCATATGTTCACACGTGCCCATAAACCAGGAAAAATTATATACCTGAAAGCAGAAGTACACAAGAGTCTGCAGAGAGTACCCCCCCAACACTTCATCTGAACTATTCCAGACTTTAGTTCCAGGATTGTTCAACAATTTGCTTGACTTTGGATGTTAACTCTCTTTTCAGCCACCAGGTCGTGGATGCCAGCATGATGCTGACCAGACTTCTCTGGACTGAGGACCCCACCAATGTGTCCTGGAGCTCTGCTTCCCCAGAGACCCACCCTACTAGAGAAAGAGAGAGGCAGACTGGGAGTATGGATTGACCAGTCAATGCCCATGTTCAGTGAGGAACCAATTACAGAAGCCAGACCTTCTACCTTCTGCAACCTACAATGACCCTGGGTTCATACTCCCAGAGGGATAGAGAATGGGAAAGCTATCAGGGATGGGGATGGGATATGGAAATTGGGTAATGGTATTTGTGTGGAGTTGTACACTTCCTATCCTATGTTTTTGTTAATGTATCCTTTCTTAAATAAATAAAAAAAGAAAAAAAAAAGAAAAAGAAAAAACATATCAAGAAAAAAATGGTTAAATCAAGAGCAAATAAAACTGCTACCACAATGAATCAAGACAGGAGCCCAGAATAAACTCCAAATTGGTCATAACTAACCATATATAAGAAAAGTATGCAAGCAATAATAAACCTAATATTTACAGATATGAAGACAACTATGGAGGAAAGAGCTATCAGAATTGGGAAAACAACAGATGAAACCCTCAAGGAAAACACAAGCTACCTCAAGGTAATTAGAGGACTGAAAGCTGAAATAGGTATGCTAAACGACCAATTAGAAGAATAAGCTAATAGTATAACTGAACTAGTTATATATAATAGTATAACTGAATAGTATAATAAAAGATAGGCAAGGCCATTACATAATGATTTGAAGATCACTCACCAAGAAGATTGAACAATTATTAACATCTATGCATCCAATGCAGGACCAGCTAAATACATCAAACACCTACTAAACCCTAACCCTCACAGAATGGGAGAAGATCTTAACATCCCCTACATCAGACAGGAGGCTAACCAAAATATACAAAAAGCTCATCAAAGATAGCAACAACAAAAAAAATGACCCCATCCAAATATGGGCAGAGGATATGAACAGAACATTCACTAAAGAGAACATCCAAAAGGCTAACAAACATGAAAAATTGCTCAAGGTCACTGATTGTCAGAGAAATGCAAAAAATACAACATTGAGATATCCCCTCACCCCTGTGAGAATGGCATACAACAAAAAGAACAGCAGCAACAAATGCTGGAGAGGCTGTGGGGACAAAGGGACACTTCTGTACTGCTGGTGTGAATGTGAATTGGTCCAGCCTGTCTGGAGAGCAGTCTGGAGAACTCTCACAAGGCTAGACATGGACCTTCCATATGACCCAGTATTTCCTCTCCAAGGGATATACTCCCAGAACTCCATAACACACAGCCAAAAAGATATTTGTTAGCCTATGTTCATAGCAGCACAATTTGTAATAGCTAAAACCTGGAAGCAACCTAGATTCCCAATAACAGATGAGTGGCTGAGAAAGTTGTGGTATATATACACAATGGAATACTATGCAGCTATTAATAACAATGAACCCACTTTATTTGACCATCTCTATGGAGATAGAAGGAATTATATTAAATGAACTAAGTCAAAAGATAAAGACAAGCATGGGATGATCCCACTCATAAACAGAAGTTCAGAAAGAAGAACAAAGAGAGAAACTCAAAGCAGGATTTGACTGAATTTGGAGTAGGGCACCAAAGTAAAAATCATGAATTAAGGGTGTGTGTATGTTCGGCTTCATGGGGTGGTCAGTGTTAGGAGTTAGGGGGGTTGGGATGAGACTGTCTTTTTTTGGTGGAAATGGTGTTTATGTACACTTCTATTAATCTTCAGTCATATAAATCACTATTTAATATTATAGGGGAAAATTGGTTGAATATCTAAAAATATTTAATGCAGAGACTTTGATATGTTGACTATCTTAAAAGCCTAGACCAGGGAGAACAGAAGCAACCAGTGGCACAGCTATATATAAATAATAACAAAAGACATAAATTATGGTGGTGTTGTGTATGATACAGCAAATACTCACAAAGGGATATTTCAAAGTTAACCCAATTGCGGGCGTTGGGCAATAGCGCAGTGGGTTAAGCACATGTGGTGCAAGGCGCAGGGACCAGCATAAGGATCCCAATTCAAGCCTCTGGCTCCCCACCTGCGGGGGAGTCACTTCATGGGTGGTGAAGCAGGTCTGCATGTGTCTATCTTTCTCTCCCCCTCCTCTCTCCATTTCTTTCTGTCTTATCCAACAACAAACAACATCAACTATGGCAATAATAATAACCACAATGAGACTACAACAACAACGGCAACAAAATGTGGGAAAAAATTGCCTCCAGGAGTGGTGCACCAAGTCCAGCAATAACCCTGGAGGAAAAAAAAAAGATGGGTGGAGGGTAGGAGGGTAGATAGCATAATGGTTATGCAAACAGACTCTCATGCCTGAGGCACCAAAGTCCCAGGTTCAGTCCCCTGCACCACCATAAGCCAGAGCTGAACAATGCTCTGGTTAAAAACATAAAAATAAAAAAATTAAAAAAAAATTTAACCCAATTGCTAAATAATATGATTATAGCAATAACTATCTATTGCCTTCTTAAACCCTAAGACACCAGGAACCTCCCACTTCCTCTATAAAGCATATATTTCCTCAATCCTAGAACCTAAGAGTGGGGCTCACTTACCTGCATGCTTCTCTCAATTCATAACAAATGATATCACATCTACTTCTTCTTCTTCTAGCGTTTGCCCTTCTTCCGTAGCCAGTCAATAGCATCAGGTTGAGCCTGATGTAACGTTTCGAGACCTCCTTTGAATCTGGAGAGGTGGCAGTCGTTGACTATGTGGGTCATAGTCTGTCTGTAGCCGCAGGGGCAGTTTGGGTCGTCTCTGGCTCCCCAGCGATGGAACATAGTGGCGCACCGGCCATGGCCTGTTCGATAGTGATTGAGGAGGGCCCAATCATAACGTGCTAGGTCAAAGCCGGGTTGACGCTTGCAGGGGTCTGTGATGAGGTGTTTGTTCTTTACCTCAGCTGACTGCCAGCTCTGTTTCCAAGAGACTGGAACAGAGAAGTTCAGTGTAGGCGTAGGGCACCAGATTGGGTGACGAGATGTCAAGCGTTGAACAGGGTGGGTGAAGATATCCGCGTATATTGGCAGGTCCAGTCGAGCATAGACGTGGGAAATGAACTTAGATGATGCCGCATCCTGACGAATATCTGGCAGGGTGATGTTGCTAAGAACTAGCAGCCATGCAACCGGGGTGGAACGGACGGTTCCAGAAATGATCCTCATGGAGGAATATAATTTGGAATCGACCAAGTGGACATGGGGGCTACGGAACCCCCAGAATACTGGGGCACAGTATTCTGCAGTGGAATAGCATAATGCCAGAGATGATGATCGTAGTGTGGAAGCGCTCACGCCCCATGAGGAGCTGGCCAGTCTTGCAATGATGTTATTCCTCGCGCCCACCTTTGCCGCAGTTTTTATGAGGTGTTTGTGAAATGACAGAGTGCGATCGAGAGTAATGCCAAGATAGACTGGCTGGGCTTCATGCTGGATTCTCGTATCGCCAAGCTGCACATTAAGCTCACGCGAGGCCAAGGCATGGTGTAGATGGAAAACAGATGATACCGTTTTTGCAGTGCTAGGGATTAGTCGCCATTTTTTATAGTAATCAGATATCAGAGACATGTCTTTCTTGAGTGTTTCCTCGAGGATGTCGAACTTGGATGCCTGAGTTGCACAGCAGATGTCATTGGCGTAGATGAACTTCCTTGAAGAAGTTTCTGGGAGGTCATTGATGTAAATATTAAATAGCATAGGAGCCAGAACAGAGCCCTGGGGGAGGCCACTTGAGACAAGTCTCCATCTGCTAGACTTGTCACCAAGATGAACCCGGAATCTTCTGTTTTGGAGAAGAGACGATATAGTGTTGGCCACCCATGGAGGCAGGCATCTTGAGATCTTGACTAGGAGACCATGGTGCCAGACTGTGTCATAGGCTGCTGTGAGATCAACAAAGACAGCACCCGTCTTTAAATTCTTCTGGAATCCATTTTCAGTGTAAGTTGAGAGGGCCAGGGCTTGTTCGCAGGTAGATCTTCCTGGGCAGAAACCAGCCTGGGCGGGTGATAGGAATTTCTCTGTAAGATGAGAAATACATGACAGAAGCAGCCTCTCAAGGAGTTTGTAACACACAGAGAGGAGAGAAATTGGTCTATAGCTGGCAGCCAGTGTTGGATCTTTCTTTGGTTTCAAAACCGCTATAATCTTCGCACGACGCCAAACTTTGGGCATAGACTCAGATTCCAAGATGTGGGACAGGAATGAAGCGAGCCACTTCTTTGCCGCGGGGCCCAGGTTAAGAATGAGTTCTGGGGTGATGTTATCATAGCCAGCAGCTGTTCCCGGTTTAACCCTCTTCAAAGCATCTTCCAGTTAAGACAGTGTAAAGGGAGAGATTTTTGGAGATGGACAAGATAACCAGAAGTGGGATGACCATTCATGGGAAATTTCTCTTTTCCAGACTGGGTCGATCTTAGCACGTCCAACTTGAGTTAGGTGACTGGCCACTGAGTTTGGAGATACGGGAGGATGGGAGATGGGAGGGGGTTGGCTACCGGCACCCAGTCTGTGAAGAAGCTTCCAGGCCTTCCTACTTGAGTGGGTGAAGTTCAGACTTTCCGTGAGTTGTTGCCAGCGTGTTTGGTGTGCTGCATCCAGGGAGGCAATGAGATGGTCAGCCACATCTGGGTTGCCCGACTCATCATACTGCTTTAGTAGTTGCTCGCATTCAGCATCAAGACAAGGCGTATAGTTAGCACGTCTCCCACGAGGAATGGCTTGGGAAGCTGCTTTGAAGATGACTTGGAGGAAGCACCTGTAGGAATCTTCAGAGGGGATAGAGTTAATTGGAATTGCAGGAATAGATTTGTTGGTAAGATCACTGAACAGACGCCAGTTTGCTTTCTGAAAGTTCCATCTTAGTTTCTCCGAGCACAGAATCAGTCGGAGCTGGAGACCATTGTGGATGATAGCTGGGCGGTGGTGACTGTGCGGGAAGATCTTGAGAACTTGTCTCATAGCGGAAAAGGCTTGGCCGTTGACTGTGCTAATCCAGCACAGGTCGGGTGAGGAGTCTTTATTCCATCTAGCACTGTGAAAAGAGCCTGGATGTTTGGGATCCTATAATAGGGAGAGGTCATTCGCTGAAGCCCAGTTGGCTAAGATAGAGCCGTCAGCATGAGTGGAGGAATATCCCCAGTCTTGGTGATGACTATTAAAGTCTCCAACGTTAATGGCTGGGTGATTCGGGCTAGGCAGGACCTTGTTATCCCATGAGGCACTGGGAGGCTTGTATACGTTGATGAGCTGAATAGTTCCAATAGTAATGGAGTCATAGAAGGTCGAAGAGGCCGTATGGTAAACGTCCGCAAGACACGATTTGGCGTAGATGGCTCGGCCATGTTTAGGATGGAGATTATAGCATATTAAATCGAATCCACTGATGGTGAATCGAGCAGCTTCATCAACTGCTATATGTGTTTCTTGTAGGCAGATAACATCTGCCTGATGCTGAATCGCCAATTGACCAATAAGAACGTGTTTGGCAAAGGACAGCCCCTCAACATTAAGTTGGAAGACTCGAAGAGCAGGACCAACAGCTTGAAAGCTGCCAGGAGCTGCTTGTTGCTGGCTTTGTAAGTGATTGGGATCCATGTGGATTCAGTCAGCTAGGAAGGATCGTCAGTTTCCCCAATGAATGGGTACTCACGAGATGCACCACGGGAAGGTCGATCCAATGCATCTCATCACATCTACTGATCCTAACCTAATCAGCGCAACAAATACCACTTTGGCATGCTTCACTTCAGACTGTGTCAAGAGATGTCAGGCATGGAATGTCAACCTTTCACCCTCATTACTCAGATGAGACCTTTCCTTTCATAGGATTCTCTAATTCCATTCTAGGTGGTTCACTTCCCAACAAAGTCTTAAACCTAGATATAGATCAGGTCCCACAAGATAGGGCATATTTTCACATGTATCCATAAATTAGGGCAAAATATATACCTGAAAGCAAAAGTACACAATAGTCTACAGTGAGTCAGCATGGCATTCATATTGAAATAGTGTCTTCTTAGACTTAGATACCCTCCTTACCTACTTCCTATTATACTTCCCTCAATCACTCCCAAGCTATCCTTATCAAAGCAAGGACTGCATAAGCTGAATAAGGACAAGAGACTGGCATACTTTATGCATGACTCTTTAGTTAGTTCAGGCCACCTAATCATCTGGGGCCCTATTTGGAGAGTCCTGAGATTCCCAAACAGACATGATGGGCCTAGACCTCGAATAAATATTTCTCTACATTGTTACCATCTTCTATATCAGGAACAACAAAATAGACCCTTTACGGGCCCCCAGAGGACCTTACTGTCAACTTGGATCAACAATGGTAGAGAATGTTTCATCCTCCGAAGGGAGGCTGTACATCATACTCTATGCTACACTTAAGGAAGATGGGTCCTGTTATTGGGGCAGCTTGGAATTTTCCTACTCATGACCACAGAATGTGAGCTTGGATATATAGGGATGCAGAGGTCACATAGGCTCCTAAGCTGAATATGGGTCCCAGATCAGATCAGATCAGATCAATGGGGTTTACAGTCAACAATATTTATACACCTTTCTCATATTTGGGAGCTACTCTCATCCCTGATCCAGCTTTCTTATCCTTTTTCCAGTCATGACATCATCTCCCTAGACA
Source organism: Erinaceus europaeus (assembly GCF_950295315.1). Taxonomy (NCBI): domain Eukaryota; kingdom Metazoa; phylum Chordata; class Mammalia; order Eulipotyphla; family Erinaceidae; genus Erinaceus; species Erinaceus europaeus. The sequence goes on from NC_080165.1 coordinate 83,391,916, forward strand.
ATAACTTGGATCTACCTGCATATCAGATTTCAGGCTCACAGAGACAACAAAACAAACAAAACCCTAGTATACCCACAGGTCCTTTGTAATATAATTAAAAAATAGGCCTACTAGCTATCTACAGAACACAGACACCCTCCCCCTCAACTCTTCATCTGTACTACTCCAGCCTCTAGGTTCATGATTAGTCAACAAATTGTTTGGCTTTATATGTTATCTCTCTTTTCAGCCACCAGGTTCCAGATGCTAACATGATGCTAACTAGACTTCCCTGGACAGACAACCCCACCAATGTGCCCTGGAGCTCCAATTCCCCAGAACCCCGCCCCACTAGGGAAAGAGAGAGACAGGCTGGGAGTATGGATTAACCTGTCAATACCATGTACAGTGGGGAAGCAATTACAGAAGGCAGACCTTCCACCTTCTGCATCCGACAGTGACCTTGGGCCCATATTTACAGAGGGATAAAAAAATAGGGAAACTGCCAAGGGAGGGGATGGGATATGAAACTCTTGGTGAGAATTGTGTGGAGTTGTACTCCTCTTATCCTATGTTTTTTTCAGTGTTTCCTTTTTATAAATAAATAATAAAAAATAGAGTGGCTGGAAGAAAAAAGGGAAATAAAAAGTTCAATAAATATCCATAAAAAATACACATCACATATATTAAAATAAGAAATATATAAATAATATGCAATAAAATTAATATGCCTAGATGCAACTATCCTCTTTTCTACATAGTAACATATAGTTATTAAATGTAAATAACTATATTCAGAAGTCTTCACTTCTGAAGATCCTTCCATCAATCATAAACTGCAAATATGTTGATGGTTTCAAATTTTCTATTTTTTTTTTACCAGAGCTCTGATCCATCTGGCTTATGGCAGAAACAAGATTTGAACATGAGACTTACAACCTCAGAAATGAAAGACTTTTGCATAATCAATATACTATCACCCAGGGACCTCTCTTTTCTATTACTACTGATGTGTATTTCTGCTGATATTATAATGCTTGGCATTCTTAAGGTCAAGAATTTTACATGGCAGCATTCTCCTACATCATAAATTTGGAGCAACTCTTGAAATATCATTTACCCACATGCTTGATTTAACCTCCAGTTGTTCTGTTCATCCTGGCCCCAAAAGTTACATAGAATTTGTACCACATGTGAAGGAATTCCTAGTTATCTGAACTGAATAGCAAACACATACTGCTTTCAGAACCATGATGATCATGACCAAAGCCAAAAAAAAAAAAAAAAAAAGTATTTGTTAGGATGCAGAAGAATATTGAACCTTACTATGCAGCTAGTAAGAACAATGAACCCGGGAGTCAGGAGGTGGCACAGCAGGTTAAGCGCACGTGGCACAAAGCGCAAGGACCACCATAAGGATCCCGGTTTGATCCCCTGGCTCCCCACCTGCAGGGGAGTTGCTTCACAGGCAGTGAAGCAGGTCTGCAGGTGTCTGTCTTTCTCTCCCCTCTCTGTCTTCCCCTCCTCTCTCCATTTCTCTCTGTCCTATCCAACAACAACAACATGAGTAACAACAACAATAATAACTACAACAATAAAAAATAAACAAGGGCAACAAAAGAGAATAAATAAAGAAATATTTTTTAAAAAGGACAACGAACCCACCTTCTTTGACCCATCTTGGATGAAGCTGAAGGAATTATGTTAAGTGAGCTAAGTCAGAAAGACAAAGACAATTATGGGATGATCCTACTCATAAACAAAAGTTGAAAAAGAATAACAGAAAGAGAAACTCAGAGCAGGATCTGACTGAGTTTGGAGTAGGGCACCAAAGTAAAAAACTCTGGGTTGAGGGTGAGGGTGGATGTTAAGCTTCATGGGGGTGGGATGGGGGTGGGATGGGACACAGTCATTTGGTGGTGAGAATGGTGTTTATGTACATCCTATTAACTTGTAGTCATATAAATCACTATTCAATTACTATGTGAGGGAAAAAATTTATTGAATGTCTCAAACTTTTTAATGCAGACAATAGGTGGATTCTTTTAAATGCTGACTCTCCTAAAAGCTTAGACAAGGAGAACAGAAGCAACCAGTGGTGTTACTTTATAAAATACACATACACACACACACACACATATATATATATGACACCAAAGGACAAATTATCGTCAGATCGTGTATGATACAGAAAATCCTAACAATGGGATTTTCAAATTCAATCCAATTGCCAAATAATTTAATTATAGCAATAACTATCTTAAACCCTAAGACAGCAGGAACCTCCCGCTTTCTTTATAAAGCTCAAATGTCCCCCAGTCCTGGATCCTCTAGGGTGGGGTTCACTTTCCAGCATGCTTCTCTCAAGTCATACCAACTGATACTGCATCTGCTGATCCCAACCTCAGTGCAATGAGTACCACCTAGGCATACTTTACTTCAGATTGTGTCCAGAGACTTCAGGCATGGAATGTCAACCCTTTAGCATCATTACTCTGGTGAGACCTTTCCTTTCTTTTTTTTTTTTTTTTTTTTTTTTTTTTTTTTTCTCTTTTTTTTTTTTATTTAAATTTTTAATTTAAGAAAGGATTAGTGAACAAAAGCATAAGGTAGGAGGGGTACAACTCCACACAATTCCCACCACCCAATCCCCATAACCCACCCTCTCCCATGATAGCCTTCCCATTCTCTAGCCCTCTGGGAGCATGGACCCAGGGTCGTTGAGGGTTGCAGAAGGTAGAGGGTCTGGCTTCTGTAATTGCTTCCCCGCTGAACATGGGCGTTGACTGGTCGGTCCATACTCCCAGTCTGCCTCTCTCTTTCCCTAGTAAGGTGTGTCTCTGGGGAAGCTGAGCTCCAGGACACATTGGTGGGGTCTTCAATCCAGGGAAGCCTAGCCAGCATCCTGGTGGCATCTGGAACCTGGTGATTGAAAAGAGAGTTAACATACAAAGCCAAACAATTTGTTGAGCAATCATGGATCCCAAGATTGGAATAGTGGAGAGGAAGTGTTAGGGAGGTACTCACTGCAAACTCTAGTGTAATCCTGCTTTCAGGTATATATTTTGCAGTAGTTTATGGATACGTGTGCACATACGCTCTCTCTCACAGAAACTGGTGTATGTCTAGGTTATGGGACTTTGTTAGAAAGTGAACTACCTGAGATGAAATTAGAGTGTACTATAAAAGGAAAGGTCTCACCCGAGTAATGAAGCTGAAGGGTTGTCATTCCACACGTGAAGTCTCTGGATACACACTGAGGTGAAGCATGTTGAGATGGCAATCGTTGCTTTGGTTAGGTTGTGATCGGCGGATGCAATATTATTTGGTATGGATTGGGAGAAGCATACGGGAAAGTGAGCCCTATCCAAGGGTGCCAGGACTGGGGGAAGTAGGGGCTCTATAGTGAAGATGTGAGGTTCCTGCTGTCTTAGGGTTCAAAAAGACAATCAATAGTTAATATTATCATCACATTATTTGTTAATTGGGTTAACTTTGAAAAGTCCCTTTGTTATGGTTTGCTGTACAGTACCCAGTATCTTGTATATAGCTGTGCTATTGGAAGCCTCTAATCTACTTGGTCTAGGCTTTTGAGAGAGTCCGCATATCAAATACGTAGCCTATCTATTTAAAAGATTCAGTTTGTCTTTTGAGAACCCTTGAGACATACAATTGATTTCCCCCTCTCATATTAATTAACTACTGATTTATATGTCTACATTTTGCTAGGAGTGTACATAAACACCATTCCCATCACCAAAGGACCGTGACCCATCCCTCCCGCCCATTCCCACCCCCCACTGGCCCAGGAAGCTACATGTCTACCCCTCACCACTGGGTTTTTACTTTGGTGCCCTACTTACAATTTGATCAGGTCCTGCTTTTAGTTTCCCTTTCAGATCTTCTAAGTCAGCTTCTGTTGATGAGTGGGATCATCCCATACTCATCTTTAACTTTCTGACTTAGTCCACTTAACATAATTCCTTCTAGCTCTGTCCAAGCTGGGTCAGAGAAGGTGAGTTCATTGTTCTTGATAGCTGCATAGTATTCCATTGTGTATATATACCACAGCTTTCTCAGCCATTCATCTGTTGTTGGGCACCTGGGTTGCTTCCAGGTTTTAGCTATTATGAATTGTGCTGCTATGAACATAGGAGTACACACCTCTTTTTGGTTGGGTGTTATGGAGTCCTTGGGGTATAACCCCAGGAGAGGAATTATTGGGTCATATGGAAGGTCCATGTCTAGCCTTCTGAGAGTTTTCCAGACTGCTCTCCACAGAGGCTGTACCAATTTACATTCCCACCAGCAATGTAAAAGAGTTCCTCTGTCCCCACATCCTCTCCAGCATTTGTTGCTGCTGTCCTTTTTGATGTATGCCATTCTTACAGGAGTGAGGTGGTATCTTAGTGTTGTCTTAATTTGCATTTCTCTGACAATCAGTGACCTAGAGCAGTTTTTCATATGTTTGTTAGCCTTTTGGATCTCCTCTGTGGTGAATGTTTTGTTCATTTCCTCTGCCCATTTTTGGATGGGGTCATTTGCTTTTTTGCGGCTGAGTTTGCTGAGCTCTTTATATATTTTGGTGATTAGTTTCTTGTCTGATGTCTGGCATGTGAAGATCTTCTCCCATTCTGTGAGGGGTCTCTCTGTTTGTTTAATAGTTTCTTTGGATGTGCAGAAGCTTTTCAATTTGATGTAGTCCCATTGGTTTGTTTCTGCTTTGGTCTTCCTTGCAATTGTGTTTGATTCATCAAAGATATCCTTGAGGTGTAGATGGGAAAGTGTTTTACCAATGTTTTCCTCTAAGTATTTGATTGTTTCTGGTCTGACATCTAGGTCTTTGATCCATTTGGAATTGATTTTTGTTTCTGGTGAGATAAAGTGGTTCAATTTCATTCTTCTGCATGTTTCAACCCAGTTTTCCCAGCACCATTTATTGAAGAGAGCCTCCTTCTTCCATTTAATCCTTTGGGCCCCCTTATCAAAGATTAGATGCCCATAGGTGTTGGGATTTACTTCTGGGCTTTCAATTCTGTTCCACTGGTCTGTGTGCCTATTTTTGTTCCAGTACCATGCTGTTTTGATGATGATGGCTTTATAATATAGTTTAAGGTCTGGGAGTGTGATGCCTCCATTTCTGTTTCTTTTCCTTAGGATGGTTTTGGCAATTCTAGGTGTTTTCAGGTTCCAGATAAATGATTGTAGTGTTTGTTCTATTCTCTTAAAGAAGCTTGGTGGAACTTTGATGGGTATTGCATTAAATTTGTATATGGCTCTGGGGAGAATGTTCATTTTGATGATATTTATTCTTCCAATCCATGAGCATGGGATATCTTTCCATTTCTTGGTATCAGTTTCTATCTCCTTGAGTAGCGACTCATAGTTTTCAGCATACAAGTCTTTCACTTCTTTGGTCAACTTTATTCCTAGGTATTTGATTGATTTTGCTGAAACAGTAAATGGGAGTGATTTCTGGATGTCTTCTTCTTCAGATTTAGTGTTTGCATAAAGAAATGCCACTGATTTTTGTACATTGATTTTGTAGCCTGATACCTTGCTATATTGCCTAACAACTTCCAGTAATTTTCTACTGGATTCTTTAGGTCTTTCTATGTATACTATCATATCATCTGCAAATAGTGAGAGCTTGACTTCTTCCCTTCCAATCTGTATCCCTTTGATTTCTTTCTCTTGCCTGATTGCTATGGCAAGAACTTCCAATACTATGTTGAAGAGTAACGGTGACAGTGGGCAGCCCTGTCTAGTCCCCGATCTGAGGGGGAATGCTTTCAGCTTCTCTCCATTGAGTATGATGTTGGCTGTAGGTTTGCTATATATAGACTCCACTATCTTGAGGAATTTCCCATCTATTCCCATTTTTTGTAGAGTTTTGAGCATGAATGGGTGTTGGATTTTGTCAAAGGCTTTCTCTGCATCTATTGAGATAATCATGTGGTTTTTGGCTTTGCTTTTATTGATGTGATGAATGACATTGATTGATTTACGGATGTTGAACCAGCCTTGCATTCCTGGGATGAATCCCACTTGGTCATGATGAACAATCTTTTTGATGTGTTGCTGTATCCGGTTGGCCAAGATCTTGTTTAATATTTTGGCATCTATGTTCATCAGAGATATTGGTCTGTAGTTTTCCTTTTTTGTTCTGTCCCTATCAGCTTTTGGTATCAGGGTGATGTTGGCTTCATAAAAGGTGGAAGGGAGTATTCCTGTTTCTTCAATCTTATGAAATAGCTTAAGAAGTATGGGTATTAACTGTTTCCTGAAAGTTTTGTAGAATTCGTTTGTGAAGCCATCTGGTCCAGGACTTTTGTTGTTGGGGAGATTCTTAATAACGGTTTCAATTTCTTTGTCTGTGATTGGTGCATTTAGATTTTGTAGTTCTTCTTGGTTCAGTTTTGGAAGTGCATAGGTTTCTAGGAATTGTTCCATTTCTTCCAGATTCTCTAGCTTGGTGGCATATAGTTCTTTATAGAAGTTTCGCAGAATTCTCTGGATTTCTGTGGTGTCAGTTGTGATATCTCCTGTATCGTTGACAATTCTATTAATTTGAGTCTTCTCTCTTTTTTGTTTGGTGAGTCTGGCTAGGGGTTTGTCAATTTTGTTTAATCTTTCAAAGAACCAACATTTGGCTTCATTGATCTTTTGTATGGTTCTTTTATTTTCGATGTTGTTTATTTCTGCTCTAACTTTAGTGATTTCTGTCCTTCTGGTTGCTTTAGGGTTCCTTTGTTCCTCTTCCTCTAAGTCCTTGAGGTGTGTAGTAAGTTCGTTCATTTGGGCTTCTTCTTGGTGTTTAATATGTGATTGTATAGCTATAAGTTTCCCTCTCAGTACTGCTTTAGCTGTGTCCCAAATATTTTGATAGGTTGTGTCTTCATTTTCATTAGTTTCCAGGAACATTTGAATTTCCTGTTTGAGTGAGTGTCTGACCCAGTGGTTCTTAAGGAGCATGTTGTTTAGTTTCCAAATTCTATGTCTTTTAATAATTTTCCGTTTGTTGTTAAAAGTTAGTTTTACTCCACTGTGGTCTGAGAAGATACTTGGGATGATTTCAATGCTCTTGAATTTATTGATCCTGTCTTTGTGGCCTAACATGTGGTCTATCCTTGAGTATGTGTTGTGTGGATTTGAAAAGAAGGTGTATTCCAGTTTTTTGGGGTGGAGGAGTCTGAAAATGTCCAAGAGGTCTAGTCTGTCAATCTCTTCATTCAATTCTCTTGTATCTTTATTGGTTCTCTGCTTTGTTGATCTGTCTAAGTGTGAGAGTGGGGTATTGAAGTCTCCCACTATTATTGTATTACTATTGATGTATTTTTGAAATTCTTTCAATAGGTGTTTAATGTATTTAGATGGTCCCTCGTTGGGTGCATAGATGTTAATAATTGTTAAGTCTTCTTGGCTGATTGATCCTCTAATCATTATGTAATGTCCTTGCCTATCTTTTATTACTTTATTTAATTTAAAATCTATCGTGTCTGAGATGAGAATGGCTGTTCCTGCCCTTTTTTGTGGACCGTTAGCCTGTATGATAGTTTTCCATCCTTTCACTTTAAGTCTGTGTTTATCTTGTTGTGACAGATGTGATTCTTGCAAGCAGCATATGGTTGGGTTATGTTTTCTGATCCATCCCCCCACCCTGTGCCTTTTGATGGGTGAGTTTAAGCCATTGACATTTATTGATATTATGGATTTAATGTATTGTAGTGCCATTGTTCTAAAAAACAATTTGTTTACTCTGATATATTACAAGTATTATAGTGATGTTCTTGTTTATAAGAGGTCTTTTAGTACCTCTTTCAGGGCCGGCTTGGTGATAGTTGCCTCCTTTAACTGTTGTTTGTCTAAGAAGGTTTTGATCCCTCCATCTAGCTTGAATGAAAGTCTAGCAGGATATATAATCCTTGGTTGAAACCCTTTTTCATTCAGGGCTCGATAGATATCTTGCCACTCCCTTCTGGCTTTTAGAGTTTGAGTTGAGAAATCTGCAGAAAGTCTTATGGGTTTTCCCCTGTATGTGACTTTTTGTTTCTCTCTTGCAGCCTTTAGGATCCTTTCTTTATCCTTACTTCTTCTCATTGTGACTATGATGTGTCTTGGTGTTTTCAGGTCTGGGTTGATTCTGTTTGGTACTCTCTGGGCCTCTTGCACCTTGATATCCTTTCTGTTATTCAGGTCTGGGAAATTTTCTTGTATTATTTCCTCTAGAATGTTTGCTTCCCCTTCCTCTCTTTCTTCCTCTGGCAGGCCAATTATACGAATGTTACTTCTTTTGAGATCATCCCATATGTCTCTGTTGTTGTTTTCAGTGTCTCTCAATCTCTTTTTAAGCTCTTTCACCTCTTTCTTAGTTTTCTCTAACTCATCCTCTGTCTGACTAATTCTGTTTTCTGCTTCTGTTAGTCTGCTTTCCCTTGCCTCAGCTTCTTTCTTCATTACAGCTATTTCAGCTTTCAGTTCTCTAATTGTCTCAAGAAAATCAGTATTTTCCTTGGGGGTCTCAACTGTTGTTTCCCTAATACTGCCATTTCTTTCCTCCAATGTTGTTTTCATTTCTGTGATTAATAAGTTTATTATTGCTTGCATACTTTTCTTATCTATGGTTACTTCTGACTGATTTGTGGTTTCTTCTGGGCTCTTGTCTTCATTCATTGGGGTAGCAGTTTTATTTGTTTTTAATCTACCCATTTTTTTTTTAATTTATGTGTTTCTCTCTCTTTTTTTTTAATGCTCTGTTGTTCCTCAGTTGTTGTGTTTTGAGCACAAGTAACACTGTACTAAATACCTTTATGACAATTGCACTCACCAACCTCCGGAATGACAGTAGCAACTGAAGTAAGTATTGAAGGAGTTTAATCGTTACCAGTTAGCCAAACAATTTCTCCAGTTCGTGAAAAAATAGTAACCAAATCCCAGTGAAGAAAGAGAAAAGGAAGAGAGGATAGCAAGAATAGACAGTTATGCAAATCTACTATCCAGTGTATATTCTAAGGGTAACAAGAGTGTAAAGGGAACTAGAGCAGAGATACACACGTAGAGAGTCCACTCTGGGTCAGATTTCTTCCCCAAAGTAATTCACAAATTCAGAAAGGCAAAGAAGAAAGAAGTGTATGACAAGATTAAAAAAAAAAAAGAGAGAGATAGAGAGAGATAAGAGAGAGAAAAGGGAGAAGATAAGAAGAAGAGTTGTAATTAAAGAGCAGTGCGAGGAACTTCCCAAATGTGTATCAGTGAATTAAAAAAAAAAAAAAAAGAAAAAAAAAACCCTGTTTGGTGGTATGGGGTATCCTGCTAGTAGCTGGTCCCAGGCACTGCTTATGGGGGGGGGGGGCGGCGGGAAGGATGTATGCTTGAAAATTAAAAGGAAGAAAAAAGAATTTTTTCCCCCTACTCTAATTCTTAACCCAAATTAAGTTATAGACACATCCTTGGTATGACCGTTATGGCCCCTTATTGGCTGGCCTGCTAAAGGCAGAAAATCCTATTGTTTACACGAGATGTGTCCGGAGCTCAAAGGCTAGCCGCTTCTCCGGGCACCATCTTCCGGGAAACCCCGCCCTCCAGACTTTTTTAAAGGATTTCTCAAAAATGAAAACTAGCTCCAAGTCCTTTGATCCAATGAGAGCTATACTCAAGAAGTCTTTGGATCCACCCTCAGGGTCGCGGTGGACCCTGGATTCTCCCAAGAGGCAGCCCCCGAGCTAAAGTGCTCTCTCCGGGTCCTCTGCCCGCCACGCTCTGCAACCGGCGGAGGAGCCGCCTTCCCGGGCGGGCGGAGGACAATTTCCGGCGCACTCGCCTTGCCCGGCGCCCTGGGAATTCTGGCGCCCCGCTAGTCCGTGTCACCTTTGCTCTAATTGTTAACCCAAATTAAACTGTAATCACTTCTTTGGTGCCCCCCCCTTATTGACTGGCCTGCTAAAGGCAGAAAATCCTACCGTTGCTGACGATGCTATCAGAGCACTCGCTGTCAGCGATTTCTCAGGCCGCCGCCATCTTGAAATCCCCGAGACCTTTCCTTTCTTATAGGACTTCTTAATTCCACTTAGGGTAGTCCACTTCCTAACAAAGCCTCAAAACCTAGATATAGACTAGGTCCCATGAGATAGAGAAGATATACAGATGTATCCATAAATTAGGACAAATACATATACCTGAAATCAAAAGTGCACAATAGTTTACTGTGAGTCAATAAATGAAGCAAGCCAGTAGAAAGACCTAAAAATATACCTTAAAGTACCTAATGAATTCATTTCTTCTTAGACCTAGATACCCTCCTCCCCTACTTCCTATTACACTTCTCTTTGTCACTCCAAAGCTAACCTTATCAAAGTAAGGACTACAAAAGATGAATAAGGACAAGAGGCTGGCATATTATAATGATGACTCTTTAGTCACTATCAGGCCACCCCATCAGCTGGGGAGGCCTGTGAATCTCACTCAAACATGATAAGCCTAGACCTCTAATAGATCCCTCTCTCCATCAGGAACAACATAATGAACCCCTTTGGGGACCCCCATAAGACCTTGCCATGAATGTGAATCAACAATGGTAGATAATGTTCTACCCTCCAAAGGGGGGGTTGGACAACATACTCTATCTACTACCTGAAGAAGATACATCCTGAAATTGGTACAACTCAGAATGTTCCTACTGATGACCACAGAATACAAGTTCAGACCTACAAGGATATAGAGGTTACATAGGCTCCTATGCTGAATATGGGGCCCAGATCAAATCAACTGGGTTTATAGTCAATAATATCTATACACTTTCCCTATATTTGGGAGCCACTATCTTCACTGATCCAGTTTTCTAGCCCTTTTTCCAGCCATTACATCATCTTCCCAGACAATAACTTGGGTCTACCTACATATCAGATGTCAGACTCCGGCAAAACCTAATAAAGTCATGAGCCCTTTGAAATATACCTAAAATAGAGCTAAGAGGTATTTCCAAAATGGAGACCCCAAATATTTATCTGTAGTATTCCAGCCCTTAGGTTCATGATTAATCAACAATTTGTATGTCTTTATATGTTAACTACTTTTCAGCCACCAGGTTCCATGATGCCAACCAGACTGCCTGGGAAGACAATCCCACTACCAATGTGTCCTGGAGCTCCACTTCCTCAGAGCCCTGCCCCAATAGGGAAAGAGAGAGAAAGGTTGGGAGTATGGATCAACTTGTCAATTCCCATGTATAGTGGGGAAGCAATTACAGAAGACAGACCTTCCAACTTCTGAACCCCATAATCACCCTAGGTCCATACTTCCAGAGGGATAAAGAATAGGAAAGCTATCAGGGGGAGGGAATGGGATACAGAGCTCTGGTGGTGGGAATTGTACCCTTCTTATCCTATGGCTTTGTCAGTGTTTCCATTTTAAAAAGAATATTGAACCTGACTACATTGCTGATTTTATTCTTAACTTTAGTTGATTAGGTAGTTCAAGAATTTTTCACTGCATCATGTGAAAATGAGTGGTTATTTTTCAAAGGGTAGTGAAAAGTCAGCTGAAATTTGGGGGAGAATTAGAGATTATCATGGAAGAAAAATTACCAGATCAAATATCTAATGTGTGTAAAACAACTCTATTCTAGAAAAATATAGTTGAAAAGACATTTATCCACAAAGAAATCAAATAAATTCCAGGTATTGTTTTGTTTTACCATAGTACCATTCAGCTCTGGATTATGGTAGTACTGAGGTTTGAACATGGGACCTTTGGTACCTCAGACATGAAAAGCTTTTTGAACAGCCATTATGCTACCTCCCTAACCCTCAGTAACAACCCTCAGCTATAATCCTGGTGGCAAGAAAAAAAAAAAAAAAGGAAGGAAGGAAGAAATAGCGAGAGAGAAAAGAAAGAGAGAGAGAGAGAGAGAGAGAAAGAAAGGAGAGGGAGTCGGGAGGTAGCACAGAGGGTTAAGACCTGGTGGTGCAAAGCACAAGGACTGGCATAAGGATCCCAGTTGAGTCCCCGACTCCCCACCTGCAGGGGAGTCACTTCACAGGTGGTGAAGCAGGTCTGCAGGTGTCTATCTTTCTCTCTGCCTCTCTGTCTTCCCCTCCTCTCTCCATTTCTCTCTGTCACATCCAACAAAAGTGATATAAATCATAACAACAATAATAACTACAACAATGATAAAAAACAAGGGCAACAAAAGGGAATAAATAATATTTTTAAAGAATGAAAGGAGAAAAAGGAAAGTAATAACGGAGAAAGGGGAAAAGGAATAACAAAAAGTGTCTTTCTTGTGACAATGTTGCAGGCTACACATTAAAATCCTTTGTTAACTATCACAGTGAGAACCTCAAGATCTTTAAGCATAGCAATAAGATTACTAGCAGAAGGGTAAGAAGTCAAAGATGACCCAGTTCTTCAAAATGTTTCACTAGATTGCTATTAATTGGACAACTATTACTTGCAGAACATGTTTTTCAAGAATTTTCTCTATGTTGAAATGTTCATAGAAATGTATTTTTATTGATAATTTTCTTTCCAGTATCAAATTTATATTTCTAATACTAATGCCACATTTTAAAGCCATACAGTGAATTTAAAAGTTGAAACAGCATTTAAGTTGAAATGCCTAAAGATGACTGGGTAACAATGGAGAGAGGGATTTATTCGAGGTCTAGGCCCATCATGACTGGGAATTTCAGGATTCCCCAAATAGGGCCCCAGCTGATGGGATGGCCTGATTGTGACTAAAGAGTCATCATTAAAGCATTAAAGTATGCTAGTCTCTTGCCCTTATTCAGCTTTTGTAGTCCTTACTTTGATAAAGTTAACTTTGGAGTGACTGAGAGAAGTATAATAGGAAGTAGATGAGGAGGGTCTCTAAGTCTACATAGATACTATTTCATTAGGAACTTTATGGTGTCTTTTTAGGTCTTTATACTTGTTTGTTCCATATACTGACTCACTGCAGACTATTGTGCACTTTTGCTTTCAGATATATATTTTGCCCTAATTTATGGATACATCTGTACATCTGCCCTATCTCATGGGACCTAGTCTATATCTAGGTTTTGAGGCTTTGTTAGGAAGTGGGCTACCATAAATGTAATTAAGGAGTCCTATGAGAAAGGAAAGGTCTCACTGTAGTAATGATGCTGAAGGGTTAACATTCCTTGCCTGACTTCTCTGGACACAGTCAAAAGTGATGCTGAGGTGGTACTTGTGTTGATTAGGTTGGGATCAGGAAATACAATACCATATGGTATGAATTGAGAGAAGCATGCAGGAAAGTGAGCCCCATCCTAGAGATTCCAGGATTGGGGGAAATATAGGCTTTATAGAAGAAGTGGGAGGTTCCTGCTGTCTTAGGGTTTAAAAACCCACCCTACTAGGGAAAGAGAGAAGCAGACTGGGAGTATGGATTGACCAGTCAACACCCATGTTCAGCGGGGAAGCAATAACAGAAAACAGACCTTCCACCTTCTGCAACCCACAAGGACCCTGGGCCCATGCTCCCAGAAGGATAGAGAATGGGAAAGCTATCAGGTGAGGGGATGGAGTATGGAGATCGGGTGGTGGGAATTGTGTGGAGCTGTACCCCTCTTATCCTATGGTTTTGTTAATGTCTCCTTTCTTATGTAAATAAAAAAATAAAAATAAATAAATAAAAATATCTTTTCTGTTCTTCAGGTCTGGGAAGTTTTCTTCTATTATTTCCTCTAGAATGTTTACTTACCCTTCCTCTCTCTGGCAGGCTAATTATATGAATGTTACTTCTTTTGAGATGATCACATATGTCTTTGTTGTTATCAGTGTCTCTCAATCTCTCTCTCTTTTTTTTTTAGCACTTTTACCCCTTTCTTAGTTTTTTTCTAGCTCATACTCTGTCTGGATAATTCTGTTTTTGTTACTATTATCCTGCTTTCCATTCTCTCAGCTTCTTTCTTCAGTTCAGTTATAGTATTAGCTTGTTTTGCTAATTGGCCTTCTAGCTCAACTATTTCAGCTTTAGTTCTCTAATTACCTCAAGGTACCTTGTTTTCCTTGAGGGTCTCATCTGTTGTTTCCCTAATTCTGGTATTACTTTCCTTCGTAGTTGTCTTCATTTCTGTGACTCTTAGGTTTATTATTGTTTGCATAATTTTCTTAGCTATGGTTGTTTCTGGCTGATTTCCAGTTTAATCTGAGCTTGTATCTTTATTCATTGTGGTAGTAGTTTTATTTGCTCTTAATTTAACTATTTTTTTCTTGATGTGTTTTTTATTTTTCTGTTCTGTCGTACTTCAGTTGTATTTTAAGTATAAGCTATGCTATACTAAAGGCCTTTATGACAAATTTAGTCACCTAACCTCAGAAATTACAACAATAGTAATGGAAGCAAGGATTCATGCAGTTCAACCAACGCCAGTTAAGCAAACAACACCTCCAGTCCAAGAAAAAATTGCAACCAAATTCAAAGGAAAAGTAAAGAGAAAGGAAAAAAAGGGAAAAAAAGAATAGACTAATATGAAAATCTACTGTCCACTGTAAATTCTACAGATAGAAGAGGAGAAAGGGAAGTAGAGAAATAGACATACAGAGAGAGTCCACTCTGAGTCAGATTTCTTCCCCAAAATAATTCACAATTGAGTCTCAAGAATTCAGAAGGCAAAAGAAGGAGGAAGTAAGAAAATAATACAAGAACAAGAAAAAAAAAAAGAGCAGTAAAAGGAAAGAGTTTTTTTTTTTTAAATTAATTTGGAGGAGGGGAAAAGGAGAGTGGAGGGAAGAGGTAGAGAGAAAAAAGTTCCTCTCACACTGGATAGGACACCCAGCCATCTAACAATGGAAAAACTAACAACAATTAATTTTGGTCAACCTGAATAAGGATGGAGGAGGAAAAGGGAAACCATATATAATAATAGTAATAATAAAATACAATAGAGTAAAAAACACCAACATTCAGTCTGCAGCTTGGACAGACTGAGCAAAGACAGCCAATTGTAAGAAGTGTCCAAAAAAAAAGGCTAATAACCAAAATATATAAAGAATTCAGCAATCTTAGCAACAAAAAAGCAAATTACTCCATCTAAAAATAGGCAGAGGATACTGACAGAACATTCACTACTGAAGAGATCCAAAACGCTAACAAACACATGAAAAATTGCTCCATGTCACTGACTGTCAGAGAAATGAAAAGAAAAACAACACTGATATTCATTGACACACCCCTGTGAGAATGGCATACATCAAAAAGTACAGCAACAACAAATGCTGGAGAGGCTGTGGGTACAGAGAAACCCTTCTGATCTACTGGTGAAAATGTAAATTCATTGAGTCTCTGTTGAGAGCAGTCTGGAGAACTCTCACAAGGCTAGACATGGTTCTTCCATATGATCCAGTAATTCCTCTCTTAGGGATATACCCCAAGTACTCCGTAACACCCAACCAAAAAAGAGGTGTGTACACCTATGTTCATAGCAGCACAATTCATAATAGCTAAAACCTGAAAGCAACCCAGGTGCCCAACAACAGATGAGTGGCTGAAAAAGCTGTGGTATATATACACAATGGAATACTATGCAGCTATTAAGAACAATGAACCCACCTTCACTGACCCATCTTGGACAGAGCTAGAAGGAATTATATTAAGTGAACTAAGAAAGATAAAGATGAGTATGGAATGATTCCACTCATAAACAGAAGTTGAGAAATAATAACAGAAAGGGAATCTAAAACAAGAATTTGACTAAAATTAGAGTAGGGCACCAAAGGAAAAACCCTGAGTTGAGGGTGAGAGTGAATGTTTGACTTCACAGGGTGGGGATGGGGGGAATGGGATGGGACACAGTTTTTTGGCGGTAGGAATGGTGTTTATGTACACTACTATTAACTTGTACTCATATAAATCACTAATTAATATGAGTTGGGGGAAATTGATTGAATGTAGCAAACTTTTTAAAGCACAGACTGAGTCGTTTTAATACATAGGCTGAGTCTTTGATATGTTGACTCTCTTAAAAGCTTAGACCAGGGAGAACAGAAGCAACCAATGGCACTGCCATATACAAATAATATCAAAAGACATAAATTATGGTGATGTTATATATGATACAGAAAATTCTAACAAAAAGATATTTCAAAGATAATCAATTGCCAAATAATGTTATTATAGCAATAACTATCTATTGTCTTCTTAAACTGTAATACAGCAGGAACCTCCCACTTCCTCTATAGAGCCTATATTTCCTCCAGACCTGGAACCTCTAGGGTGGGGCTCACTTTACTGCATGGTTTTCTGAATTTATACCAAATGATACTGCATCTGCCGATCACAATCTAATCCCAACACAAGGAGTACCACCTCAGCATGCTTCACTTCAGACTGTGTCCAGAGATGTCAAGCATGGAATGTCAACCCTTCACCCTCATTACTTGGGTGAGATCTTTCCTTTCATAGTATTCTCTAATGCCATTCCAGATGGTTCACTTCCTAACAAAGTCCCAAAACCTAGATATATACCAGGTCCCC
Source organism: Erinaceus europaeus (assembly GCF_950295315.1). Taxonomy (NCBI): domain Eukaryota; kingdom Metazoa; phylum Chordata; class Mammalia; order Eulipotyphla; family Erinaceidae; genus Erinaceus; species Erinaceus europaeus. The sequence continues at coordinate 83,408,393 of NC_080165.1, forward strand.
TGAGATACAGCATATGTTCACATATATCCATAAATTAGAGCAAAGTATATACCTGAAAGAAAAATACACAATAGTCTGTAGTGAGTCAGTATCAATTTCATAATGAAATAATGTCTGCGTAGACTTAGATACCCTTCTCACCTACTTCCTATTACAGTTCTCTCACTCACTCCAAAGTTAACCTCATCAAAGCAAGGACTGCAAAAACTGAATAAGGGCAAGAGACTGGCATACTTTAATGATGACTCTTTAGTAACTATCTGGCCACCCCATCAGCTGGGGCCCTATTTGGGGATTACTGAGATTTCCAAACAGACATGATGGGCCTAGACCTCAAATAATTCCCTCTCTCCATTGTTACTGGTCATCTCTATCAGGAACAACACAATAGACCCCTTTGTGGGTCCCCTTAGGACCTTGCCCTCAACTTGAATCAACAATGGTAGAGAATGTTCCATGCTCCTAAGGGAGGCTGGACAATATACTCTATGCTACACCTGAGGAAGATGGGTCCTGATATTGGGTCAGCTTGGAACATTCCTACTTATGGCCACAGAATGTGAGCTCAGATCTACAGGGATGCAGAGGTCACATAGGCTCTTAAGCTGAATATGGGCCCCAGATCACATCAAATCGATGGGGTTTACAGTCAACAATATTTATACTCCTTTCCCAAATTAGGGATCTATTCTTTTCCCTGATCTAGCTTTCTGATACTTTTCCAGCCATGACATCACCTCCCCAGAAAATAGCTTGGATCCACCTGCATATTAAATTTCAGGCTCAGGTAAAAAAAAAAAAAAAAGAAGAAGAGAAATGTCAGTCAGAGTTCAGGGCACCAGTATGGTGGGCTAGCTTTGCGGTGGGAGACAGACAATCAGGTACACATGGCTGAGCAGAGAAGCAGTATTTCTTTATTCATGAACGAATGATTCAAAAAACTAATCTAATCTAATCTAATCACAACCCACTTCTGTGCTGCCTCTCCTCTGGTGGAAGCGTCAGGAATCCAGGAAGTATGTAGGATAGGGGCGGGGAGAAGGAAGAAGTGCAAAAAGGCAAGGACTCAACCAAAATCTCCTGGAGGCAGTGGGAGTGAGATCAAACCAATGTAACAGAATGACCATGTAAATAGACCACAATGTCAAGCAATGTAACATAAGGGATCCCAGAAGCAGAACTAGAAGCATACCAACAATTCCCCCTTTTCTTTTTAACTAATTGACCATAGTATCAGGAGTGTGGGGTGAACAGAAACCTATATTGTACAGGCATTTTCAAAAAAGAAACTGGCACAAACATGGAAGAACAAGTAAGTGAGCAACAAGAACCAGTGTGATGCCAAGGGAAGGCCTGAGGAGGGCGTTTCTTACCTCTGTGGGCAAGGCTTTATCAAGATAAAGGACATTTCCTGCCTCTGTGGGCTTCTCTTGCCTCTGGGGTGTATTTTGCCTCAACAGGCGTATGCCCTCTGTGGGCATTACCAAGCAAGGAGGGGGGTATTGCCTATAGAGTCCCAAGGCAGCTGGCTGCAGTCAGTCTTTGAGAAACCCAGCAGCATAAAGGGAAGCTACTGTAGAGTTGTGTACCTGTAAGTCCAATAGAAGTGCCAGTTCAAAGCAGATGTCCACGGAAGAATTGCCAGTGGGGTGAAACATTGCATGAGGAAGGTAAGCCGCTAGAATTCTGCTCTTCTGTAGAGAACTTGATAGCTGCAATTCACTCACTTATGAAACAAAACTTGTAGCAAGTTAGAAGTTTACCACAATTGATAACTCGATGATTATAATTGGTTTAAGTATCTTTATAAATTTAGAAGGTCTTTCTCATTTCATTTTAAGGCTGCTTAACCAATTTAAGCGCAATAAAATGTGGTAAGGCAAAGAACCATTGTTAGAGCCTCAGTCATGAGAATCATTAGCATAACCATTGTGCAATCTATCTTATGTCTGGGCTGGTTCTACCTATAAATGAGAAGGTATTTGAGAGCTTTACATATCAATAACATTTATTTTACCTTTTGTTACGTCCTTAAAAAATGGAGACACACCCTAGGTGTGTGCAGGATTTTTAGACCAAATTTAGTTAAAATATATTGAGTTTTAACTAATGTTTACCTCAGATTTTAAATGTAAGTTAATTTTACCTTTATGAGAATTATTTTGAAAACTTTTTAATTTAACTTTGCCTGGTAAGAATGTAGCCTTAAAGTTATATTTTTAACCTTAAAGTTAATGTTTACCAAACTTCAAACACACACATAAACATGGTCTTCAATACACAAGGAGAAAACTTTTTGTACCAAGACGTCATTTTAAACACGAATTTAGATTTGTACTGTCTTAGTTGTTCGGGGGTGTGTTGTCCAGTAGTGGCCTCTTGCCCAACTTCACCTCCAGGAATTGCAGGGCTGCGGTCACTGCAAAGATGTCTACATATTCTAGCTCTTCTGCCATCAGAGCTGAGCTGGGGATCTCGGCCAGGGGGCCCAGTCCTGGCAGGGAGCCCGCGGTGTCTGGGTGGTCCAGGATCTGCCCAGACACCATGGCAGGAGGACAGGAGGGCTGGCCGTGCCTAAGGCGAGGGCCGAGGCACCCCGGGGCAGGGGCCAGGATTGGCTGTAGCCCTGCCCGCCATGCCCACTGCCCTGCTCCCGAGCAGTGTGGAGGGAGTGCACACGCAAAGTCGTGAGCAGGCTCCTGCAGGCAGGCGGTGGGCAGAAATCAGAGTGTGGCCCAGAATGAAATGTTCCAGAAACAGAAACTGTCTCATGAAGAAAGGGCAGAGGCCTTTGTAAACGTCTTTATAAAGTAGAAAAGCAGCCCATAGTGGATAGGTAGCCAAACGTCTTCACTTATCTGGGGGATGGGCAGGTTAGGTCCCACGTTGTTGCGCCATATGTCAGTCAAAGTTCAGGGCACCAGTAAGCCAGGCTAGCTTCGCAGCAGGAGACAGACTACCAGGGACACATGGCTGAGCGGAGAAGTAATATTTCTTTATTCATGAGCGAACGATTCAAAAAACTAATCTAATCTAATTGCAACCCAATTCTGTGCTGCCTCTCTCTCCTCTGGTGGAAGAGTCAGCAACCAACGAAGTGTGTAGGATAGGGGGCGGGGAGAAGGAAGAAGCATGAAAAGGCAAGGACTAAACCAAAATCTCCCAGAGGCAGGGGGAGTGAGACCAAACCAATGTAACAGAAGGACCATGTAAATAGACCACAACGTCAAGCAATGTAACAGAAGGGATCCCAGAAGCAGAACTACAAGCATACCAGCAGAGAAAGAAATAAGCTAGTATAACCACAGATCCTTTGTAATATAACTAAAATACGTCTTCTAGGTATCTACAGAATGGAGGACCCCCCCAACTCTTCATCTGCACTATTCCAGCCTTTAGGTTCATGATTGGTCATCAAGTTGTTTGTCTTTATATGTTAACTCTTTTCAACCACTAGGTTCCAGATGCTAGCATAATGCCAACCAGACTTTCCTGGACAGACAACCTTATCAATATGTCCTGGATCTCCATTTCCCCAGAGCTTCACCCCATTAGGGAAAGAGAGAGGCAGGCTGGGAGTATGGATTGACCTGTTAACACCCATGTTCAGCAGGGAAGCAATTACAGAAGCCAGACCTTCCACCTTCTGATTTCACAGTGATGTGGGTCCATTCTCCCAGAGGGTTAAAGAATAGGAAAGCTATCAGGGGAGGGCATAGATTACAGAGTTCTGGTGGTGGGGTCTGTGTGGATTTGTACCCCTCTTATACTATGGTTTAGTCAATGTTTCCTTTTTATAAATCAAAAAAGTTATTAAAAATTAAGTAATGGGATAGTGGAACAAAATATTTTTAGAACTGTACTAGATGTTTGTATTTGAAGATAAGTACTGTTTTCTAGAATATTTTTTATTGTTTATGATTTTTTATATTTATTTTCTGTTTTGTTGCCCTTGTTTTTCATTTTTGTAGTTATTGTTGTTGATGTCGTTTTTAGATAGGACAGAGAGAAATGGAGAGAGGAGGCGAAGACAGAAGGGGGAGGGAAAGCTAGACACCTGCAGACTTGCTTCACAGCCTGTGAAGTGACTCCCCTGCAGGTGGGGAGCTGGGGGCTGGAACCCGGATCCTTACGCCAGTCTTTGAGCTTTGTGCCATGTGCACTTAACCTGCTGTGCTAACACCTGACTCCCGAAGCTAAGTACTTTTTATAGAAGTGTCAAAAATGCAAATTCTACCCATGAGCTGGAAGCTCACATACTAGAGGCTCAGAGATTATATGGGCCCTGGTCCTAAATATATATATCTGGGACTCAGTAGATGGAGGTAAATGATAAATTATGAAAATTTATCCACAGAATTTCATTCAAGAATGAGAGCTACCCTCTGTCCTAACTCAACTTTCTTGCCAATTTCTTTACTTTAACAACATTTTCTCAGAAAATATTTTTATTCAGCTTCATACTAGCTATCAAACTCGAGCAAAATCTACCATAGTTGTGGGCCCCTTGAAACATGATATATGTGGACTTTCTGTCTTCCACCCTGAGATAGCTGATCTCATCTGCTCTGTTCCTACTTTTTGGTCCCTACTATTTTGTCTCACTTTATGTCCTGCCATCTTGCAGACACCACATTTCAGACACTACCATGATTCCAACCTGAAGTCTTTGGGCAGACAATCTCACTAATGTGTCCTAGAACCTTGCTTCTCCAGAGCTCTACCCCACTAGGGAATGATAGAAACAGGCTGGTGGGTATGGATTGAACTTTCAATGCCCATATACAGAGGAAAAGTAATGGCAGAAGCCAGAATTTCTACCTTAAGCACCCAATACTTAAGCACCCAATACTTACAGAAGGGGAGTAGTAATAGGAAGAAGATGATAGGAGGGCTTAGAAATTCAGCTCTATTAGGACCCAGAAAGAAAGAGAGGAAGAGGAAGAAATTGGTATGAACATTTGAATGTGGCAATAGGGTCATGAGTGGCCTAGAGGGGAAGAAAGGACTGGACCTGGAAGAAAAAAGTGATCAGTTATATACATATGTAGGCAGATAGCTGTAGAGATGATAGTTAACCCACCATGTCTGCAACCTAAGGGTAACTCTGTGGCTTGCAATGAAGGGATTGGGGATTCAGAATTCAGTATGGTATGAATTTATACCCCTGTTGACATGTAATTTTGTAAATAAATATTAAATCATTAGTAAAATTTCTAAAAATGCAAATTCTATAAAGTAAAAAGTTACATTAAGCTAAGACTAATATTAAAATTATTTGAAAAATTTCACTATGGTGTAAGCAATATATATATATATATATATATATATATATATATCTCACAGTAGTTTCCACTAATGTGACAAGGCGTGATGTTTACTTCTCACTCACCCATTATTTTATCTACAGGAATTTCTAGTCCTGGAATATCTTTTGATAATAAGCTATACTATTTTATTGTTTTTATATTTTATTTTGCTTTAAGCATTTATTATTATTATTTGCATCAGTTATTATTGATGACTACAAAATTAACCAGTTGCTCTCACCACCCATTTTTCCCATAGTTTTTCTTTTCTTTCTTTCTTTTCTTTTTTTTAGAGAGATATTGAAAGGAGGGGGAGATAGTGAGTAAGAAAATAAAAAGAAACATCTAGAGCATCTTCCTCAGTTCTCAAGAATTTTCTCCCCTGCAGGTGGAGACAGGGTAAGGAGTGGGGCTTGAATCTGGGTCCTTAAGTATGGCAATGTGTTTACTCTACCAGATTTGTCAATGATTGACCTTCTGACTAAATTTTTTAATTCATATATCACATATTCTGTATTTCCCATCACATTCATACATGTTTGCAATGTATCTTTCTGTCTATCGTTTAAGCAGAAAAATAAATTCTTATGAAGAAAAGAAAGGCAGCCCATAGGGCTTTAGGGAAATTTTCTTTTTTTTTTTTAATTTTTGTGTTACAGAATTACATACCTACAGGGGTTTGAATCCACACAATTTCCACCACCAGAGTTCTGAATCTTCACTCTCTCCACTGAAACCCACCACAGTTCCCCTAAAGTTGTAGACATGGGCCAACCATCTTCTCTACAACTACCTGTTCACATGTTCACATATGTTCACATATGTGAACATGTTCACATAGTTGCCCCTTCTTTTTCTGATTCAATCCTCTTTTGCCCTCTAAGCCACTCATGACATCAAAGCTACCTCCATATGTCCCTCTCCTTTTCCTTCTCTCTCTCTGGGTGCTGATGGAGCTGGAGTGCAGAGTCCCCTTATCTTCATCCTATCACATCTCCCCTGCTGGGAGTATAGATCAAGGTAGTTTACAGGGAGCAGAAGGTAGGAGTTCTGGCTTCTGTAGCTGCTTCTCCACTGAACATGGGTGTTGACAGGTCAACCCATACCCCAGCCTGTTTCTGTCTTTCCCTAGTGGATCAGAGCTCTGGAGAAGTGAGGGTCCAGGACACATTGGTGAGGCTGTCTGCCCAGAGAAGTTGGGGTGGAGTCATGGTAGTAGCATCTGTAACTTGATGTTTGGAGGGTGGCATGACCTAAGTTGAGAAAAGATGGTTAATTTACAGGAACCAGAAAATAGGGTCAGAGCAGATGAGATTAGGAATTTTAGGGTAGAAGAAAGCTAGGAGAACCATTCCTGGGGGCATATAACTATAGTAGTTTTGCCTAAGTTTGGTTAGCTAGCCTGAGGTTGGATGAGAATATTGTCTGAGAAAATGGTGTAAGAGTAGAGATAAGGACTAGAAAGTTGGGTTAGGGCAGGGTATAGCTACCATTCTTATAAAAAATATTCTGTGGATGGAGGGTAGATAGCATAATGATTATGCCAAGTGACTCTCATACCTGAGGCTCCAAATTCCCGCACCACCATGAGCCAGAGCTGAGTAGTGCTATGGTAAAAAAAAAAAAAAAAAAATTCTGTGACTAAAATTAACTATTTACCTCCATCCACCTGCTCCAGGGCCCATATGTAAATACATACTTATGTTTGGCGCTGGATCCTGTGTAACCTTTAAGTCCCTGTTGGTCTGAGCTTGTAGCTCATGTTCACATCTGAGGAAAGTTGCTGACTGCACTCATTTCAGGACAAGTCTTTTTCTAGTGGCAGGGCAGAATACCCCCAACTTCCCTTTGGAGACTGGGGCTAACCTTACTGTCATTGCTTTATGGTAGAGCTAAGGTCCTGGGAGGGCCCACAAGATGCTGTTCCTTATGGAAGTGACCAGTGGTAGTGGAGAGAGGCACCCTTTAAAGGTCTTCACCCATCATATGTGTATGGGAATCCAAGTATTCCCTAACTAGGGCCCCACCCAGATGATCAGGTGGTGTGATAATGACCAAATAGGCAATTATTAAGTGGGCCAGTCTCTTGCCCTTATCTAACTTTTTTAGTCTTCATTATCTGATTATCTTAGGTTTTCTCTCAGTTGTTTAGGCATTGATTACCATTTGTTGAGCCCAGCCAGAGTTAGTTTTTGGGTATGTGTCTTCCTTAGGGAAAATTTCTATATATCTGGGAAATAAAAGTAGTAAAATATTTCTAATATTAAAATGGCTATACAATCTCAAAATCAGATTATTTTTTAAAGAAATAAGTAGGCAGATATTTGTTTAAACAATTTGAAGGCTAAGTTGTATTCATGGCTGCTACATGATTTTTGCAACATTCAAAATTGTATTTCTTAGTTAATATGAAATAAAAATTATTGACTCCAAAATGTTCAAAATTTGAAGACTGGTTTGACAAAACTCTGTATTACACACAATTCATGAGCTGTTTGCTGTGGAAAGAGTAAAATATCATTTTCTTGCACAAAACAGCATTTTAGTGATTAAAATCTGATCTATGTGGAAGTACATTTCTCTGAAAATTCAGATCAAGCACTTTTACTAAAGAATTTTCTATAAAATATTTTAATTTTTCTGAGATTCTCTTAGTATCTTTAGAATTATAAATCTTTAATGCAGCTATGCTCCTTTAATCATTATTTAGGGGTCAAACTAATTAATATGATACATAATTCAATTTCTTGGAGATCATATTCATGTTACTTAAGAATACTCTATGCTGCTAAACAGAGAACTTACCTGAGTAGGAATTCTTGGGAAAAAGTAATTGTTCGTGATTTAACTTCATAGGAGATCTTGAATAAATTAACTGTATTTTTTTTCAGTAATATGTTATTTCAGAAGATGGAGTAAACACAGCTAAAATATACTTTTTTCTTTTTATTTATAAAGTGGAAATGTTGACAAATCCACAGGATAAGAAGGTACATGTCCACACAGTGGCCACCCCAGAGTCCTTGATAGCTTCCCTATTTTTTATCTCTCTGGGAGTATGAACCCAGGATCATTATGAGGTGCAGAAGGTGGAAGGTCTGGCTTCTGTAATTGTTTATCCACTGGTCATGGGCATTGACAGGTCGATCCATACTCCCAGCCTGTCTCTCTCTTTCCATAGTGGGGTATGGAAAAGAGAGGTTTAACTAAAATAAGCCATAACAATATTTCAATGCATTCTATGTTTCCTATTTTGTTCTTTTATCTCTGAGAATTCTAGAAGGTAACTTTCTAATATATTAAGAAAAATAATTTCTAAATTTTGGAATTTTTTATGGAACCCATAAGAAAACCTTCCTCAATGGATGCCCTTAGATGTTAACATGAAAAATATAATAATTATTATATACATATAAAATCAGTTAAATTTTTCTTTACAGGAGAATTTTAATTTTTGTGCATACATATCTGCTACCATTTCTCCTTTGAACTTATCTGTTACACTGAAGTAATGAATATATCATATAGGTTAAGTTGGGTACCATTGTTAGTATCTTGGATAAATTTAGTTTTCAGTTGTTAGGATTTTTTTTAGTTTTAAGAATGTCACCTGTGTTCTTCAGTAATGAAATGTAGATGATAGATTGAATAAGAAAGCCAAAATTGGCAAGGATCTTTATTTATGATGTACCTTTTTGATCAGAGACATTATGCTTTTCATGTTAAAGACTCAAGGCAGAATAAGCATAGATCCTGAGATCATGACACATACTCTATTGACAAAGACAGCTTATCAAACAAAAAATTGAAATTCAAGGCAATAGTTACTAAAAATACAAGATGGAGTAGAGAGAAGATATTTTAAGAAGACTAAAGACAGTAAAAACTTAACAATAATATAAGGCCAAAGTCTGAGCTTAATAAGTTAAATTGAAACTTTGTAATGACCATCATCTGTGCAAAATAACTCTAGTTTAGCATTTTATTTGTGTACATTGTTTATTCAGTGTGATCTAATAATTTATTCATTTGAAAACTGTTTCTATATTAAATACAATAACACAGTTGAGAAAAATTAGAGAACATTTAGATATGATTTTCTCATGGAAAGAAAAAATAATAATATGACTTTAATAGGAGCAAATTCTCATTTCAGTAGCAAATATATTTGTCAATTTTTTTTCAAACCTACCCACAAAAGAACACAACCTTTAGCCTATACTTCAACTATAGGTGTGATTCACTCAAGAAATATCAGTGAGATCAACTTGGGTGCAACTTAATTATCTATATTGATTTACTCTAAGTAAGTCAATAAAAAAATAACTTAGTAAAGTTACATATGCACACAAGTTAGCACAATAATACCATTTAGTCAATACTTACTTATCATCAAATCTTCTTCACATAAAGCACTAAAAATGAAATCTTAATCCTTATAGGAAGCATATGTAAATTCTTTAATATTTAGAAATTAGCTCTAGAACATTTCTGAGTTTCACTGTATAGTTCTTGTTTAACATATTTCTAGAATAAACTCTACCACAGATTTTTTGAGACATGATCAAAAATGAATTCAGAACGCTTTATTGGATGTTTTTCATTAGGTGTAAGAAACTGCCCTGTTACCTGTACATTCTTGGATATGAGTCTCACCAGTCTATAACCCTGCTTTTTTCAATCCTTACCAACAAAATACAACTGTATTTTATTTATATATGCAAATACTACAGTAAGAGACATTCATTTAGAAGAAGAAAAATTTTTCCACAATTCCCTCATTGCTTACACTCTCCAACATTTGCATGTTATTATTGTACTGCAATTTCCACAGCTGCCTGACTAGACAAATGCTAACTTCTTAGAAGAGAATAGCATTAGGGATAGGACCAGGGTATTCTTCCAAAGAAAGCTCCAATTAAGGATAACTTATTACTCTGCCACATAGGAGTTCAGGAATATCCTATAGTAGGTGGAATGAAGAGGTGGTTGTCAGGCATTTTAACTCCCTAATTGCCTTCCTTAAACTACAAGAGGCTGGAAAGCTAGACAAATATTTTCAAAATTCCTCTTGTAGCTTGAGTCCTGAATGCAAATTAGCGTCTCCAAATTAAATGAATAACTGAGAGATCTGGTAGATTGAAGTGAGAATGTAGACATTACTGTTATAACCAGCAAACAAATCATGAAGATATAGTTCTTTCCTAGATCAACGCTCTGTTACTAGTTTGAGCATTGCTAAGAGGTAGGTAGGTATGTAGTTAGGTAGATAAGTAGGTAAGTAGAAATGTGACAACCTCTGACATCTAGAACACTATTTACATTAATGAACACCTCAATACAACAATGTGTGAGACAACTTTGAGATGTCTCTCAATTCCCACTACTGTGTATATAGCAGCTTTACCAATAGTCCAGTAAGTAGTTTGTTTGGGTGTTAATTTCTAAACACAGAGCTTTTATTTCTGATGACTTCTCATTTTAAGTATTTTTCTCTGTAAAATAACTCGAATGGTGTTGTTTGTCATTGAACTATGGCATAATTCATATGTATTTCACTCATTCTTACACCTACATGGTTGCCTCAGTAACTTTTTTTCCCTTCATGCTCTATAGTTGTAACTGTTGCCACCACTGATAAGCTAGTACATTCATTTAACTGACATAATTCCCAAACTGCTTTTTCAAGGTGAGGAATACTTTCATAACATTCTAGAAATCATTTGGGATGCATAAAGTTTTACAACCAGGGGCCCATTATCCCTAAATTATGGAGAGAGAAAAAACATCCCTACTTCCATATAACTATTAGTATATAACTAATATAGTATATATTATAATAGTATATATATATATATATATATTATAATAGTATATAGTAGTATATAACTATTAGTATTTCACTAATTGCTCTAGAAATAACCCCCTATATGTGTAGTTGTGATTAGCAGCATCAATGCATTTCACTTGAAAACTATCTCCTTATGTATAAGCTTTTCTTTCTTTTTTTAATCTTCCATTGTATTTATTTAAAGTCCATTGGTTGGGAAAATTTTGGAACATTATTATACTTTTTTTAAAATGGGGAATTAATGTTTACATTCCACAGTAAATACAATAGTTTGTAAATGCATAACATTTCCTATTTTTCCATATAACAATACAACCCCCAACTAGGTCCTCTGTCATCCTTTTTGGACCTGTATTCTCCCCACCCCCGCACCCACCCCAGAGTCTTTTACTTTTGTGCAGCATGTCAAATCTAGTTCAGATTTTACTTGTGTTCAATCTTCTTTTTTTATATGTATTGTTGGGACTATGTGTAAGCCTGATAGAGCTTAGGGAGAACCACCCCCGTCCTTGGATGGACGTCTGAGAAGATAACCTCTTGGTAAGTCTCGCTCAACCGAGGTGAGCATAAGGGGGTGAGCATAAGGTGAGCATAAGGGAGCAGACTTGGTTCTTTCCTTCTTGACTCTCAGGCCCACAGAAACCCCAGTACTTCCCTCCATTAACTGCAGGCCACATGGCCGCAGATTCACTTATTCAAAGTCACCATCTGATCATAGAAGAACACACCTTATCACACACTTCATCACACACCTCAGACCTCAGACAAGAGAAATTCCAAACTATGTGTCCTTTTGATATCCATATTTTCTCTTTGTCTCACCCTACGGGTTTAACCCCTATGCTTCTCTCAAATACCTTTGGATAATTAAGTTGCTTGCTTCATGGAGAATGACTGTCTTGTATCTCATCAATTCCTGTCATACCAGCCCCCTACCTTACGGGCATGCCGACCATTAAGAAACCTGTAATTTCTGACATATTTCAGTAATATTCCCTTCATTTGTTTTTCTATTTAACTCATGTCCACCTTGCTAATAAACGAGTTCTGAGTTCTGAGTTCTGAGTTCTAAGTTAACATGCTGAGGAGCTCCCTGGTGTCTTTTACTTCGTGTCACCCCTGTCATGAGTGAGAAAGAACCAGTCCGTTACCTTTCCCCTGGAGATCACCCTGACAGAGAGACCCAAAAATGTATATTTAGTTATTTACTTATATCATTTTGTTGCCCTTGTTGTTTTATTATTGTAGTTATTGTTGTTGTTATTGATGTTGTGTTGTTGGATAGGACAGAGAAATGCAGAGAGGAGGGGAAAACGGAGAGGGGGAGAGAAAAACAGACATCTGCAGACCTGCTTCACTGCTTCTGAAGCTACTCCCCTGCAGGTGGGCAACCAGGGGCTTGAACCGGGATCCTTACGCTGGTCCTTGTGCTTTGTGCCACCCAAGCTTAACCCGCTGCACTACCGTCCAACTCGCGCATTTTCTCTTCTAATATTTTTTTCAACTTATCCCTGAGAGTGAGATCATCTCATATTCATCCTTATGTTTCTGACTTACTTCACTTTACATGAATTTTTCAAGGTCCATCCAAGATCAGCTGAAAACAGTGAAGTCACCATTTTTTATAGCTGAGTGGTATTCCATTGTGTATATATATTACAACTTGCTCAGCCACTCATCCATTGTTGGTCACCTAGGTTGCTTCCAGGTTTTGGCTATTACAAATTGTGCTCCTAAGAACATATGTGTACACAGATCTTTTTGGATGGTTGTGCTAGGTTCCTTAGGATATATCTCCAGGAGAAGAATTGCAGGATCACAGGGTAGGTCCATTTCTAGCCTTCTGAAAGTTCTCCAGACTGTTTTCCACAGAGGATGGACCAATATACATTATCACCAGCAGGATAGGAGAGTTCCATTGACCCAACAACCTTTCCATCATTTATTATTGTTACTTTTTCTGATGTAGGACATTCTCACAGGAGTGAAGTGGTTTCTCATTGTTATCTTTATTTGCCTTTCTCTGACAATCAAAGACTTGGAGCATTTTTTTCATGTGTTTCTCTGTCTTTTGGATCTCTTTTGTGTTGAATATTCTGTCCATGTCCTCCCCCCACTTTTAGATGGGGTTATTTGTTTTTTTGTGGTTGAGTTTGGCAAGTTCTTTATATATTCTAGTTATTAGCCTCTTGTCTGTTGTATGGCATGTAAAGATATTCTCCCATTCTGTGATGGGTCTCTTGGTTTAGATGGGTTTCTTTGGCTGTGCAAAAGCTTTTTAATTTGATGTAGTCCTATAGGTTTATGCTCGCTTTAGTCTTCTTTGGATTCGTTTCACTGAAGATGTCTTTAAAATTTATGTAGAAAAGAGTTCTGGCAATATTTTCCTCTAAATGTCTGATAGTTTCTGTTCTAACATCCAAGTCCTTTATCCACTTGGAATTTACTTTTGTATTTGGTTTCATTTTTCTGCATGTTTCAACCCATTTTTTTCCAACACCATTTGTTGAAGAGACTCTGCTTTCCCCATTTAATAGTCTGGGCCCCTTTGTCAAAGATTAGATGTCCATAGGTGTGGGGGCTTACTTCCAAGCTCTCAATTCTATTCCACCAGTTAGTATGTCTATTGATGTTCCAGTACCATGCAGTTTTGATTACAATGGCCCTATAAAACAATTTGAGATCTGGGAGTGTGATGCTGCCAGTTCTGTTCTTTTTACTCAAGATTGTTTTGGCAATTCAAGGTCTTTTCTTGTTCCAGATAAACATTAGTAGCATTTATTCTATTCTCCTGAAAAATATATTTGGGACCTTGATGGGGGTAGCATTAAATTTGTTTATGGCTCAGGGTAGTATATTCACTTTGATGATGTTAATTCTTCCAACTCATGAACATGGAATATCTTTCCACTCCTTTTTGTATTTTTCAATTTTCTTGAGTAGTGACTCCTAGTTTTGGTATACAAGTCTTTCACTTCTTTGGTTAGGTATACTCCTAGATATTTTACTGTTTTTGTTGCTATTGTAATAGGAATTGATTTATGGATTTCAACTTCTTCTAATTTAGTGTTTGCATAGTGAAATGTCACTGACTTTTGAATGTTAATTTTGTAGCCTCACACCACACTGTATTGCCTGATGATTTTCAAAAGCTTCTTGCTGGATTCCTTAGGGTTTTCTATGTATACTATCATGTCATCTGCAAATAAGGAGAGTTTGACTTCTTCTCTTCCAATATGTACCCCTTTAATTCCTAACTCCTGCCTGATTGCTATGACAATAACTTCCAACACTATGTTGAATAGTAATGGTGACAGTGGGCATCCTTGTCTAGTACCTGATCTGAGTGGAAATGCTTCCAGTTTTTCACCATTGAGTATAATGTAGGTTGTTGGTTTGCTATATAGAGACTCCACTATCTTCAGGAATTTTCCATCTTTTCCCATTTTTTATAGTGTTTTGATCATAAAGGGATGTTGTATTTTGTCAAAAGCTTTCTCTGCATCTACTGATATGACCATGTGGTTTTTGTTTTTGCTTTTATTGATGTGGTGGATCACGTTGTTTGATTTATGTATATTAAATCAACCTTGCATGCCTGAGACAAACCCTACTTGGTCACAATGAATAATCTTTTAATATACTGCTGTATCTGGTTGGCTAGAATTTTGTTCAATATTTTAGCATCTATGTTCATCAGAGATATTGTTCTGTAGTTTTCTATTTAGTTGTGTCCCTGTCTGCTTTTGATATCAAAGAAATGTTGGCTTCATAGAAGCGAAAAGGGAGAATTCCAGTGTCTTCAATCTTCTGGAAGAGTTTTAAAAGTAGGGGTATTAGTTCTTCTTTGAAGATTTTGTAGAATTCATTTGTAAAACCATCTGGTATAGAACTTTTATTTTGGGGATGGTTTTGATAACTTTCAATTTCATTAGCTGTGGTGGGCCTATTCATGTTACCTACTTTCTCTTAATTTTGGAAGTTTTTAGGTATCTAGGAAATCGTCTACTTTTTCCAGGTTCTCTAGCTTGGTGGTATATAGTTGTTCATAGAAGTCTCACATGATATGCTGAATTTCTGTGGTGTCTGTTGTGATATCTCCTCTTTCATTTACGATCCAATTTATTTGGGTCTTCTACCTTTCTTATTTTGTGAGTCTGGCTAAAGGTTTGTCAGTTTTGTTGACTCTTCCGAAGAACCAACATTTACTTTCATTGATCTTTTATATAGTTTTCTTATTTTCAATGTTATTGATTTCTGCCCTAATTTTAGTTATTTATGTACTTCTGGTTGCTTTAGGGTTCCCTTGTTCTTCTTCTTCTTCTAGGTCTTTAAGATGTGCAATCAGGCTGTTTATTTGTGCTTTTCTTGTTTCCTAATGTGTGCTTGTATGGCTATGAACTTCCCTCTCAGGACTACTATGAAACCCCCTACTATGACTGTGTTGCTGTTAATTTATTGCTGTAGCTCTTTCAGTAGATGTTTAATGTATTTAGATGGCTTCTCATTGGGTGCATTGTTAAGTACTCTTGATTGACTGCCCTTTTTTATAGGACATTGTCTTGTATGATAGTTTTCCATTCTTTCATTTTGCGTCTGTATTTGTCTTATTGAGTTAGGTGGGTTTCCTGTCGTTAATGTTTGGGGGCGCCAGCAGTCCGGGCTAGCTTCGCAGCAGTGAAAAGAGACTCGTGGACACATGGCTGGGATGAGAAGCTGCAGTTTAATCTTTATTCATGAGTGGGCAAATCACCACACCATGTGCTTCCCCATCATTCTCCTCCAGCGGCTGCTGCTGGAACTCTGGACATCCAGGGGTTCTTTTGGAGTGGGGACAAGTGGGCCTGCGAAACTAGCAGGGCTAAACCACAATCTTCCAGATGTGGGGGGTAGGGGAAGATCCTGTTGCAGACCCCCGCCCCCTACCTGCTGCGCCCCTCACAGTGCCCCGCACCCCACCTGCCAAGGTCCGAGCCGCCACTGGAAGCCCAGGCTCTGGGACTGCAGCACCGCTGCCAAAGCCGCCATCGCCATGCAGGGCTTCTGTGGAGGGCTGGGGCTGCCCGCGGCTCTGCCTACACAGGCGGAGAGCTGAGAGCGGCGGGCAGAGCCGCCCCCAGTCCTGGTTCACTTGCTGAGGAGCAGAGGTCTCAGCTCAGCCCGTGTGTCCACGAGTCTCTTGTTCACCGCCGCGAAGCTAGCCCGGCCTGCTGGCGCCCCCAAACATTAATGACAGTTTCCTATAGACAGCATATTGTTGGGTTGTGTTTTCTGATCCATTTTCCTACCATGTGTCTTTTAATAGGTGAATTCAGGCCATTGATATTTATTGATATCAAAGACTGAAGATATTTAATGCCATTTTTATAGATTTTTAGACTGTTCTGATAAATGACATATTTATGGTGGTTTGACTGTTTATAGTAGACCTTTCAAAACTTCTTTCAGGACAGGCTTGGTGATAGTTGATTATTTCAACTGTTGATTGTCTAAGAAGGTTTTTTTATGCCTCCATCTACTCTGAATGGCAGTCTATCAGGATACAATATTCTTAGTTGAAAGCCTTTGCTCTCAGTAGTTATCTTACCATTCTCTTCTGGCCTGTAGTGTTTGTGTGGGGAAGTCTGTTGCTAATCTTATGGGTTTTCCTCTGTAGGTGACTCTTTGTTTTTCTCTTGTAGCCTTCAGTATCCTTTCTTTATCCTTATTCCTTTCCATTCTAAATATGATGTGTCTGGGTGTCTTTAAGTCTGGGTTAATTCTGTTTGGGTCACTCTGGGCTTCTTGAACTTTTATATCTTTTATGTTGTCTAGACTGGGGAAGTTCTCAACTATTATGTCCTGAAAAATGATATCTTCCAATCCCTCTCTTTCTTCCTCTAGTAAGCCAATAATGTGTACCTTATTTCTTTTGAAGTCATCCCATATCTCTTAATCACTTTTTGAGATCTCTTACTTCTCTTTAGTTGTCTCTAAGTCATCCTTGATCTTGCTAATTCTGTCTTCAGCCTCATTTATTCTATTCTCTCTCCCCTCTACTGTTTTCTGGAGTTCATCTATTTTCTTACCCTGTTCTGATACTGTTTTAGCTTGTTCATCTGATACTGTTTTAGCTTTCAGCTCTCCAATAACCTTGAGAAAATTAGTGTTTTCTTCAAGAGTCTCATTTGTTGTTTCTGCATTTCTGATGACAAGTCTTTCAAACTCTTTATTCTCTCCTGTGATTATTTCCTTAACTAGTATTTGGATGTTGACCTCATTATTTTGTGCTTCAACCTTTGGAGGCCTTTTAGCTGGTTTCTTGTCCTGGTTTATTTCTCCAGTATTTCTTCTTGTTGGTTTAACCATTTTATATAGTATTTTAAGAGGTCCTTCTCTCAGTACTTTCCAAATTACTGATTACTCTTGCCTGGATTGACTTGTAAGGTAATTAAAGTGTTCACAGTTGTGGAAATTGATGGTTGTTTCAATATTATTTTAATACCTGAGTTGGAGCTCAATGGCTTAAAAATCCTCCTTTGTTCTTTTTCTTCCTGTAGGCTATGGGAGCCTGAGGACTTTTAAACTATAAGTAGGCTTCTTAGCTTAGTCACTGACTTCTGACCAAGATAGAAAACACGGTGGGGCAGAGATAATACAGTGGTTATGCAAAGTTACTCTCTCAGCCCCACCTCTAGGCCACCTAGGTATAGATCTTCTCCTGAGTTTCATGGTTTGTTCTCTGTCCCCTGATGTCAGCACAGGGCCACCCCCCGATGCTCCAGATTCTGAGTGTGGTAGCAATGTCAACTCACAGTTGCATTTTGTGAGTCTTAGGGGAGTCCTCTCCTCCCTTCAGCTGACTTTTTGTTGGTGAAACAGACTGGAGGTGGTGTCTCAACTGGTAAACTGCCAGACTATTACCAGCCACTTAATCTCTCCCTAGGCTCCTCTCTGTCCAGGAGCCACACCTGTGATTTGGTGGTTTCCTGAAGTCATTCTAGTTTTATCTTGTTGCGGTCCCAGGTGGTCTTCTTTGGTATTCCTAGTTGACACAGGAGATGATAGGAGAGAAACATAGCTGCTGCTGTTCTGTAGCCCCACTTCCCTTAAGTTTTTCCTTTGTCTCCAAAATAATCACGCTAGTAATAAACATGTACACGTACATGTCTTTGTTTGCTTTATTTCTCTAATGAGTATCACTATAAGACATGCTCTCATTATAATTTCATGCTTATTGGCAAAATCCTCAATCAAAAATATTTTAGTTCTGGGAATACACCATAGTAGATATTTCTTTCTTTTTATTTATTTATTTATTTATTTATTCCCTTTTGTAGCCCTTGTTGTTTTATTGTTGTTGTTATTGATATCATCATTGTTGGATAGGACAGAGAGAAATGGAGATAGTAGGGGAAGACAGAGAGAGGAAGAGAAAGATAGACACCTGCAGACCTGCTTCACCCCTTGTGAAGAGACTCCCCTACTAGTGGGGAGCAGGGGGCTCATACCAGGATCCTTACACAGGTCTTTGCGCTTTGAACCACCTGCGCTTAGCCCACCTGGCTCCTAGTAGATATTTCTTATATGAACACTCTTGTGTTTTCCACTATTTAAAAACTATGTATTTTCTTAATGATTTGATGTATTAACTAATGTTAAAATGAATTTTTGAATTTATGAATAAGTTAGCTTTGGTCTTACTGAATTCATTTCAGAAGAAATAAGTTCCTCTTTTTGTAGTTTTATTAGATCTATAATTCACATATACATATCTATCTACTCTCAGATTTTGACTCCCCAAATTCACATATTATTTAGGTTGCCAAAATTACCGTAGTATCTGATATGCTTGAATGTTTTTATACTAAAAATTTATAATTAATTTGTTCAGTGATTTTACTTTTAGTTGTTGATGGTTGGCACTCTGATCTTAATGCTTTAGGTGGATTACATTGGTATAATCATTTATTTATTGTGATAGTTTATAGATGCTACTCTGTCCATTGACAGATGGACTCTAATGCCCTTTCCCTTGAAACTAGACTTGGCTTATAACTTGTCTAATAAAATGCAGAGAAAGTGGTGTCCTGGGAATGTGGGCCTTAGATTATAATCATTCTGTCAGATTCTACACAGACTGTTTGAAACATTTCTTTTTGTGTACTCCCTCTTAGAAGCCATCTGCCACCAAAAAAAATTGCAACTCTTAAATTACCATCACATGAGAAGCACAAGTCATTTAGAGATTCCCTTGTGAGTAAGACATTATATGGAGAAAGGGAAGGAAAAAATAAAGTTCAAATTACTAAGCCAGGGGCTCAAAATGAAAAGAATACTACTGGCATCAAAGAAATAATAGGAACTATACTAGAATATTACTAGCCACTACATCAATAAATCAGATGATCTATATGAAATGGAATAATTCCTAGAAAATTTATACTTTCAAAATTAACAAAACTGACCTAAAATTACAAAATGCATGTATTTATAATAACAACAATGGTTGAATTGCTAAGTTCAGAATATTCCAGAAAAAAAATTCAGATCCAGATAACTTTACCCATGATTTCTCATAGAAGTATTAAAACCGGAGCTGGAATTTGACTCAATGGGGAGGAAGCAGGCCTTGTATATGTGAGTGTGCAAGTCTGATTCACTACATCACATATACAGAGTAGTGTCAGGTCTCTCTCTCAACAAATACATACATAAATAAATAAGTATTAAAAGGAATTAAGAGGAAAGGAGTTGAGTACAGGCCTTACTCTGCATGATACAATGAAATTTTAAAAATTTTATTATCTATTTAATAATTATTAACAAGATTGCAGGATAACAGGGGTATAGTTCCTTAAAATTACCTCAAACAGAGTTCCATATCCCATCCCCTCAATTGGAGGCTTCCCTATTCTTTATCCCTCTGGGAGTATGGACCAAAATTCTCCATGGGGTGCAGAAGGTCTGGCTTCTGTAATTGCTTCTCTGCTGGACATGGGCATTGACAAGTCTATCCATACCCACATCCTGTTTCTATCTTTCCTTAGTGGGAAATGACTTTGAGGACATGAAGCTTCAGGACATATTGGTGAGGTCATCTGCTTAAGGAAGTCAGGAGATGGCATCAAGGAAGCCTCTGTAATTTGGTGACTGAAAAGCATTAAGATACAAAGCAGAACAAATTTTAATAATCAGGAACATAAAAGAAAGAATAGAGAAGATGGAACTAAGGGTTTTCATGTGGGAAAAAGTTAGGAAGTCTATTTTAGGTATATTCCAAGGGGCCCATGACTTTACTAATTTTTCCTGAGCCTGATATCTAACATGCAGGTGGGCTAAATATGTTATCTGGGAAGATGGTGCCGGAGTTGGGAATGGGACTAGAAAATTGATTCAGGGAAGAGAGCAGCTACCAAATATGAGAAAAATGTATAAGTACCATTAACTGTAAACCTCATCGGTCTGACCTAGGGATCATATCTGTTCATATTTAGCATAGGAGCCTGTGAGACAATGGATTTGACCCTAGTACCACTTGAGAGTACCATGAACAGCACCAAAAGAAATCCATGAATAGTGGATTAATGCATTGCCCACTCTCTTTCTCTGGACATCTAATCTTTGATGAGGGGGCCTGAAGTATTAAATGGAAGAAGGAGGCTCTATTCAATAAATGGTGCTGGAAAAACTGGGTTGTAACATGCATAAGAATGAAATTGAACCACCTTATCTCACCAGAAACAAAAATCAACTCCAAATGGATGAAGGACCTGGATGTCAGACCAGAAGCTATCAAATACTTAGAGAACAACATTGGTGGTACACTTTCCCACCTAAACCTCAAGGGCATCTTTGATGAAACAAACCCAGTTGCAAGGAAGAGTAAAGCAAAAACAAATCAATGGGACTACATCAAATTGAAAAGCTTCTGCACAGCCAAAGAAACTATCACACAAAGAGACCCCTCACAAATGGGAGAAGATCTTCACATGCCATACATCAGACAAGAAACTAATCACCAAAATATACAAAGAACTCAGCAAATAAAAATGCAAATAAAGACATTTGTTGAAAAATGCAAATAAAGACAATATTGAGATACCACCTCACTCCTGTGAGAATGGCATACATAAAAAAGGAGAGCAGCAACAAATGTTGAAGAGGCTGTGGGGACAGAGGAACCCTTCTGCACAGCTTGTGGGAATGTAAATTGGTCCAGCCTCTGTGGAGAGCAGTCTGGAGAACTCTCACAAGGCTAGGTATAGACCTTCCATATGACCCAGTAATTCCTTTCCTGGGGATATACCCCAAGGATCCCATAATGCCCAACCAAAAAGATATGTGTACACCTATGTTTATAGCAGCACAATTCATAATAGCTAAAACCTGGAAGGAACCCAGGTGCCCAACAACAGATGAGTAGCTGAGAAAGCTGTGGTACATATACACATTGGAATACTATGCAGCTATTAAGAACAATGAACCCACCTTATGTGACCCATCTTAGACAGAGTTAGCAGGAATTATATTAAGTTAGCTAAGCCAGAAAAGATAAAGATATTGTAGGATGTCCCCACTCATTAACAGAAGTTGAGGAAGAACAACAAAAAGGGAAACTAAAAGCTGGATCTGATCAAATCGAGAGCAGGGCACCAAAGTAAAAACCCTGTGGTGAAGGGGAGGGTGGCCTGGTGCGGTGGGGGTGGGGCTCTGGGAGTGCGGGGGTGTGTTGTTGGGATGGGACACAATCTTTTGGTGGTGGGAATGTTGTTTATATACACTCCTACTAAAGTATAGATATATACACCACTATTTAATTAATATGAGAGGGGAAAAATGATCATATGTCTAGAACTTCTTAAAACACAGACTGAGTCTTTTTAATACATAGGCTGAGTCTTTGATATGTTGACTCTCTCAAAAGCCTATACCAGGGAGAACAGAAGCAACCGGTAGCACAGCTCTACATAAGATGCTGGGTATTATACAGCAAACCCTAACAAACGGACTTTTCAAAGTTAACCCATTTACCAAATAATGTGATGGTAACAACAATTATCCATTGTCTTCTTGAACCTTAAGAGAGCAGGAACCTCACATTTCTACTATAGAGCCTATATTTCCCCCAGTCCTGGAACCTTAGGGTGAGGCCCACATTCCTGCATGTTTCTCTCAATGCATATCAAATAATATAGCATCCACCAATCGCAACTTAATCAACGCAACGAGTGCCACCCCAGCATGCTTCACTTCAGACTGTGTCCAGAGACTTCAGGTGTGGAATGACAACCCTTCAGCTTCATCACTCGCGTGAGACCTTTCCTTTCATAGTATTCCCTAATTCCATTCCAGATGGTTCACTCCCCAATAAAGTCCCCAAACCTAGTTATAGTCCAGGTCCCCTGAGATAGAGCATATGTTCACACATGCCCATAAACCAGGGAAAAATATATACCTGAAAGCAGAAGGTCACAAAAGCTTGCAGGTCCAACACTTCATCTGCACTATTCCAGTCTTTAGGTCCATGGTCGTTAAACAATTTGTTTGGATTTGTATGTTAATTCTCTTTTCAGCCACCAGGTTCTGGATGCCAGCATGATGCCGACCAGACTTCCCTGGACTGAAGACCCCAGCAATGTATCCTGGAGCTCCACTTACCCAGACACCTACTAGGGAAAGAGAGAGGCAGATTTGGAATATGGATCAACCAGTCAACGCCCATGTTCAGTGGGGAAGCAATAACAGAAGACAGACCTTCCACCTTCTGCAACCCACAATGACCCATTATGATCCATACTCCCAGAGAGATAAAGAATGAGAAATCTACCAAGGGCGATATGGAGATCGGGTGGTGGGAATTGTGTGGAACTGTACCCCTCTTATCCTATGATTTTGTTAATGTCTCCTTTTAAAAAAAAGTGAGTTAAAACTGTAGAGTATGAATCAAATATAAGTAATCTTGTGTGTCATCTTAGAAAAATTAATTTTATGATGCTTAAATTTGATAAAAAATGATTTAGTTAACTACGTAATTAAAATGTTTCTCCTACATATGCTAGTAATTACTAATATGCCGCATTAAATGAAAAGAGTATGAATTAAAAAAAGATAACATCCTTTATGGATATATACACAAAATTAGCAGAAGAAATTTTAGTCTAATTATAAGGAAATGATCAAACACTGCAGCCAAGTAGAATTTGCCTCAGAAAAGCATTTATGAAAAATATGAACAATATCATAGACAATATCACAAAAACTTAGTGCCTTTCCTTTAAGATCAATAATAAAATAATTTTATCTGCTCTCACTACTTCAATATTTTAAGCGATAATCTAGTTAGAACAATTGAGAGGTCTTGTGAAGAGAACATTTAATCTATAAAGAAAAAAAATTAAAATTACATCTCTATATGTAAGAAACATGTTTATATAAAGATTTTCAACGAAGACTAAAAAGATAGTTTTAATGAAGGAATCCAATAAGTTAGCAGGATAAGGCATCTCCTGGTGTGATTCTAATATGATGTATGAGAAAGTATATAATGACTTCAATAGAAAACACAGAAGGCGTATTCAGGAAACTAACTCTTTTCACCAACACTACAATTGCTATTTGTGTAATACAGAAACTTTGCTCTTCCCACAAGTTATGTCTAATGCCAATAGCCATGCTGAAACCTCAGTAGATATAGAATCCCAGCCATGTCTAAGATAGCAGAAAATAAAAGAAAATCTCCTTTGTGCTTGGACTTTGTAGACCCAGTTTCTGGAGTTATTTTTTACATTAATTAGCTATGGAGAATGCACAAGTAGAAAGACATATTATGTCTCTTTTACATAACTCAAATCCAACTCCTTACAGTTAAAGTTAAAATAAACCTACCTTTAATTTCTTTTCATAAAAAGTATTGAAAGTAAGAACAACCTTATCTTCAATATTACCTTTGATTTATTCTTCAAAAATATCTTTGATCTGTCAAAAGTGAAAAAAAATGCTAATGGAAAACCTTAGTTCTCTTCTCTTAAGTACTACGTCTAAATAATTATTAATATATTAGCCTTCATTATTTACTTGAAAAAAGCAAAATAAAAACCTGGAATATTTCTGTCATAGTGTGATGTGATCAAATAAAATTGAATTAGCAGAAGCTATTCTTAATTTAGCAGAACTATTCCAGGTGAAAGTGCACCATTCACCAGGCTATACTTCTCTCCACCCAAAATATGTACTGACTTGCAGTACTAATGAGAACATCCTTTTCCCTAATTTCTGATTTCCCATTGAGATGTTTTCTTCTGCACTTCAACAAATCTATTGAATTTATTGAGACACTCTCTTCATTTCCAGATACATTAAGTCTCACACTACTAAATAATTTACTCTGTAATATGTCTTCTCTTTTCTCTATGTGATCAACTTAGGGATTTTAATATTTATGTATGATCTATCAATCCACTTAAGATAATATATATTATAGCTTAAGAACATAACAATACTATTCTTCTTTTCCATCTTAGTGCAATATTATGATAGAATTTACTTTTAGGTAGCATTTACACCTACAAATCTTCAAGGTTTATTATTCCTTTGCTTTCTGAAGCAAACATTAAATTCAATTCATGCTATATTTCCTTCATTTTTACATTGCTTGTGTACTTTATTTCTTCATGTATAACTTATTTCCTTATGTTATCATACTGAAGCTGCCTTGAAAACTGTCAAAGTACAAGATCATCAGCTATAACTGTTTCTGTTAGCATTTTTTTTTACAAATGTGCCTCCATGTGTACATATGTGTTTATGTAATTTATTTTCTTCATAACGACTTTATTTTTCTATATATTTAGAAGATGTTTCACACATTTCCATAAATATAAAATTCTAAAAAGACAATTATTAGTTTTCAGTACTTTTAATATTTTTATCTTCAACTGTGTGTCATTTCTTCTGATGTCTGCTACAGTTCTTGTATTCTTCAGTATGTGGTGTTACTGAATTGCTTTATATTATATCACTTAATTTTTGTTTTTAATCAATGATTCTATGCTTGTTATTATTGCTATTAGATGATTTAATTTTTACAGTTATCTGTAATGTTAAGCATTATGAATCTTCTTAAAATGGGTCACAAGTTGTCCAGAATTTGTTTAATCATTATTCTTGATGGGTTTTTTTTTTTGTTTTTTTAAAATTTATTTATTTTTAAACAATTTTAGTATTATTTATTTATTTATTTGATAGATACAGCCAGAAATCAAGAGGGAAGTGGGAGATAGAGAGGGAGAAAGACAGAGAGACTCCTGCAGCCCTGCTTCACCACTTATGAAGCTTTCCCCCTGCAGGTGGGGACCAGGGGTTCGAACCTGGGACATCACGAACTGTAACACCTGTGCTCAACCAGGTGTGCCACCACCTGCCCCCCATTCTTGATGTTTTTTATAATGATATTTTTTATGATGGCCAATATTTTATTTCGAAGACTTTGTGTGAAGAAGATTGTCTCTCTTAAGGTAGCTGCTCCTTTCCTAATAAATTCAAGTTCTGAATAGTGCAATAAGACTAGCCTTCTCAGGGGTGAAAGAAATCTCTGAGGCACTGTCATCAGACATCTGCAGAATCAACACTGACTTTCCTAATTCTCCATTCCTTGCATTATTTAATTAAATTAAATTAATTTATTTATTTTTGCCTCCAGAGCTATCACTGGGACTTAGTGCCTGCACTACAAACCCACTGAACCCACTGCTCCTATGGCCATTTTTTTGACTCTTTAGATAGGACAAAGAGAAACTGAGAATGGAGGGAGAGATAAAGAGGAAGAATGAAAGATAGACACCTGCAAACCTGCTTGAACAACCTCTAATGAAGTGTCTACCCTGCAGGTGGGGAGCCAGGGGCTGGAACTGGGAGCCTCAAGAGGGTCCTTGTACTTTATACTATGTGTGCTTAACCCAGTGCGCCACCACCTGGGCCCCCTGTTTTTATTGTTTTGATTTGTCAGTTTCCATGTTCCTGTGAAAATTAGGGCACTTCCTTATTACAGAGTTCTAATACATTTAGCATTGAACCCTGACAAATGCAGACTTTTTTTTTTTTTTGCTAGACTCCAGATTTATTTATTTTTTAATGTGGTGCCAGGGTTTGAACGTAGTGTCTTAGACATGTGCTCTACCATTGAGCCATCTCTCTGATTCAATCTTTATTTCACCTTTTTTATTTATTTATTTTTTATATTTTTAAATTATAGAATTACATGTCGACAGGGGTTTGAATCCACACCATTCCCACCACCAGAGTTCTGAATTTTCACTCTCCCCTCTTCAATCCACCACAGTTCCTCTACAGTTGTAGACATGGGCCATCTTCTCTACAACTATCTGTCCATGTTTATATAAAGTTACCCCTTCTTTTCCTGATTCAATCCTCTCTTCCCCTCTAAGCCACTCATGACATCAAAACTACCTCCATATGTCCCTCTCCTTTTCCTTCTCTCTGTCAGGGTGCTGATGGAGCTGGAGGGTAGAGTCCCCTTATCTTCATCCTATCACTTCTCCCCAGCTGGGAATCTAGATCAAGGTTGTTTATGGGGAGCAAAAGTTCTGGCTTCTGTATTTGTTTCTCTGCTGAGCATGGGCATTGACAGGTCAATCCATACACCCCGCCTGTTTCTATCTTTCCCTAGTGGACCAGAGCCCTGAGGATGCAAGGGTCCAGGACACATTGGTGAAAATCATCTGCCCAGAGAAGTTAGGGTGGAGTCATGGAAGCAACTGCAGCCTGGTATCTGGAAGGTGTCATGAGTTAAGTTATGACATGATGGTTAATGAATAAGAACCAGAAAGTAAGATCAGAGCAGATTAGATTAGGGTACTAGTGCAGACTTTCTTACAATGGTTCTAATGTATCTGTATCATTATTATTATTATTATTATTATTATTATTAGCCTCCAGGATTATATTTGGAGCTCACTACCTGCACCACTAATACATTGCTCCTGTAGGATTCTTTGATTCCCTTTTGTTGTCCTTGTTGTTTTATCATTGTTGTGGTTATTAATATTCTTGTCATTGTTGTTGGATAGGACAGAGAGAGATTGAGGGAGGAGGGGAAGACAGAGAGGGGGAGAGAGATAAGACACCTGCATACCTGCTTCACCCCTTGTGAAGCTACTTCCGTGCAGGTGGGGAGAGGGGACTGAACCAGGATCCATATGCCTTGTGAGCTTAACCCACTGCCCAGCACCCATGTATCTGTATTTTAAGGATAGATTTTAATTGTTTCTAGAATTTCTTGAATTAACTGAGCATTAATGTCATCTAAAGAAACTAGTGTTTTCAATACTAAAAAGAAAACTAATAGTCTGGCTTGATGTGGCAGCAGAGAAATGCCAAATGTTACCAAAGAATCTTCTAGTAAGTTTAATATGATAAACAGGCAATAATAATAATTTATTCTGGAAAATATGGTACTCTAGGTAATATTTGATTAAAATAATTTTAAAAATAACTATAAATACTAGAACCTTAACACAAAAGAAAGTATAAAGCAGGAATAAAACCAAACTTAGTTTTTATTTTTTTACATTTTATTTATAAAATAGAAACACTGACAAAAACCATAGGATAAGAGGGGTAGAATTCCAAACAGTTCCCACCACCGGAACTCCGTATCCCATACCCTCCCTTGAAAGCTTTTTTATTCTTTATCTTTCTGGTAGCATGGACCCTGGGTCATTATGGGGTGCAGAAGGTGGAAGGTCTAGCTTCATACTCCAAATCTGTCTCTCCCTTCCCCTAGTGGGGCAGGTCTCTGAGGAAGAGGAGCTCCAGCACATTGGTAGTGTCCTCTGACCAGGGAGTCCAGTTGGCCTCATGGTAGTATCTGGAACCTGGAGGCTGGAAATGAGTTAGTTTTTGGTCTCTGGGCCAAGATGGTGGCTTGGAAGCTGCAGCTGGTATGAGCTCAAAAAAGCAGCAGTTTTTTCTCTGCTCGGGTAGAATACTGGGGCATCAGTATATAGTATATGTATATCTATGTATACAGATAGTATACATAGAAACACCTAAATAACCCAGCAGAAAACTACTGGAAGTTATTAGGCAACATAGAATGGTGTCAGGTTACAAAATCAATGTAAAAAAATCAATAGCATTTCTTTATGCAAACACTAAAACTGAAGAAGACATCCAGAAATCACTCCCATTCACTGTTGCAACAAAATCAATAAAATACCTAGGAGTAAAGCTGACCAAAGAAGTGAAAGACTTGTACACAGAAAACTATGAGTCACTATTCAAGGAAATAGAAACTGACCGAGATAGAAAGAATTATGTTAAGTCAGCTGAGTCTAATAAAGACGAATACAGGGTGATCCCACTCATAAACAGAAGTTGAGAAAGAAGAACAGAAAGGGAAGCTCAAAGCAGGGGGTGGGATGGGACAGATTTTTGGTGGTGGAAATGGTGTTTATGTAGACTCCTATTAATTTGTAGTCATATAAATCACTAATTAATATGAGATGGGAAAATTTGATTGAATGTCTCAAACTTTCTAAAGCACAGACTGAGTCTTTTTAATACATTGGCTGAGTCTTTGATATGTTGACTCTCTTAAAAGCTTAGAACATGGAGAAAAGAAGCAACCAGTGGCACAGCTATATACACATAATATTAAAGGACATAAATTATGGAGATGCTTCACTTCAGACTGTGTCCAGAGACATCAGACATGGAATGTCAACCCATCATCATCATTACTAAGGTGAGATCTTTCCTTTCATAGTCTTCTCTATTTCCATTCCATGTGGTTCACTTCCTAACAATGTCCTTAAACCTAGATAGAGACCAGGTCCCCTGAAATACATCATATGTTCACATGTATCCATAAATTTGGAAAAAATATATACCTGAAAGCAAAAGTACAGAATAGTCTGCAGTGAGTCAGTTCATAATGAAATAGTGTCTACTTAGACTTAGATACCCTCCTCACCTACTTCCTATTACAGTTCTCTCACTCCAAAGCAAACCTTATCAAAGCAAGGACTGCATAAGCTTAATAAGGCCAAGAGACTGGCATACTTTAAGCATGACTCTTTAGTCACTATCTGGCCACCCCATCAGCTGGGGCCTATTTGGGGAGTCCTGAGATTCCCAAACAGACATGATGGGCCTAGACCTAAAATAATTCCCTCTCTATTGTTACCGGTCATCTCTATCAGGAAGAAGACCATAGATCTGTTTGTGGTCCCCATAAGACCTTTCCCTCAATTTGGATCAACAACGGTAGAGAATGTTCAATCCTCCTAAGGTAGGATGGACAACATACTCTATGCTACACCTGATGGAAGATGGGTCCTGATATTGGGGCAGCTTGGAACGTTCCTACTCATGACTACAGAATGTGAGCTCAGATCTACAGGGATGCAGAGGTCACATAGGCTCCTAAGCTGAATATGGGCCCCAGACCAAATCAAATCGATGAGGTTTTCAGTCAACAATATTTATACCCCTTTCCCATATTAGGGAGATACTTTCTTCCCTGATCCAGCTTTCTGCTCCTTTTTTCCAGCCATATCATTTCCCCAGACAATAACTTGGATCTGCCTGTATATCAGATTTCAGGCTCGGGGAAAAAAAAAAAAAAAAAAAAAAACTAGTATAGCCACAGGCCCTTTGGAATATAAATATAATTAAATATGCCTCCTAGCTATCTACAAAATGGAGTACCTCCCAACTCTTCAACTGCACTATTCCAGCCTTTAGGTTCATGACTGGTCAACAATTTGTTTGGCTTCATATGTTAACTCTCTTTTCAGCCACCAGGTTCCAGATTCTAGCATGATACCAACCAGACTTCCATGGGCAGATAAACCCACCAATGTGTCCTGGAGCCCTACTTCCGCAGAGCCCCACCCCACTAAGGAAAGTGAGAGGCAGTCTGGTAGAATGGACAGACCTGTCAACACCCATGTTCAGCGGGGAAGCAATTACAGAAGCCAAACCTTCCACCTTCAGCATCCCACAATGACCATGGGTCCATATTCCCAGAGGGTTAAAGAATATGAAAGCTATCAGGACGGGATGTGATACAGAGTTCTGGTGGTGGTAACTGTGTGGAGTTCTACCCCTCTTACCCTATGGTTTTGTCAATGTTTTCTTTTTATAAATTAAAAAAAAGTTCATTTTTCTTTAATGGCATATCAGAAACATAGATCATGAAGTGCCTTGTCAGTTTCTAGTTTTTGTTTTTTTTTTTAATTTCTCTACTGGGAGATTAATGGTTTACAGTCAACAGTTAAATACAATAGTTTGTACAAGCATAGCATTTCCATCTAACAATACAGCCCCCATTAGGTCCTCCTTTGTCAACATATTTTAGGACCTGAACCCCCATCCTAACCCAAGAGTCTTTTACTTTGGTGCAATACACCAACTCCAGTATAAGTTCTGCTTATCCTTTTCCCTTCTGATCTTGTTTTTCAACTTCTGCCTATGAGTGAGGGCATCCTGTATTTATTTTTTTTTTTGTTTCTGACTTATCTCACATATCTTAACATGATATCTTCAAGCTCCATCTAAGATAGGGTAAAGAAGTTGAATTCACCTTGAACCTGAGACTTTGGGGTCTCAGAAATAAGAATCTCTTTGCATAACCATTTTGCCATCTACCCCTGTTCATACTTCTCAGTTTTCCACATAACAATTCAACTCCCCACCTAGGTCCTCCTCTGCCATCATGTTCCAGGACCTGAACCCTCTTTTTCTACCCCAGAGTCCTTTACTTTGGTACAATACACCAGACCTAGTCCAAGTTCTGCCCTGTGTTTATTGTTCAACTTTTTTTTTTTTTGTAATTGGATTGGTTTCATTCAATATGCCTTTAAATTCAGATGTAAAAGAGTTCTGCCAATATTTTCCTCTAAGTATTTGATAGTTTTTGGCCTAACATCCAAGGGGTGTTGAAATCCTCTACTGTTACTGTGTCGCTATTAAATATATTACCGTAGCCCTTTCAGTAAGTAGATCTTTGATGTATTTAGATGATCTCTCATTGTGTGCATAGATGCTAGTAATTGTTAAGACCTCTTGATTGGCTGATCTGTCCCTCTGAGGATTAAGTAATGTCCATCCCTATGTTTAAAATTTTATTTATTTTAAGGTCTATTGTGTCTGTTTGAGAATAGCTTTTCCTGCCCTTTTTTGTTGTCCTTTGGCTTTTATCATAATTTTACATCTTTTCATTTCGAGTGCATGCTTGTCTTGTTGAGTTAGTTAGGATTCCTGCAGACAATGTATGTTTGGGTTATGTTTTTTGTCATCTATCTTCTAACTCCATGCCTCTTAATAGGTGAACTCAGGTCATTGACATTTATTGATATTATAGAATGAAGATATTTTAATGCCATCATTCTAAAATTTTATAGTGTTCTGATAAATGGCATGTTTATTTAGATATGATTGTTTATAAGAGACTTTTCAGAACTTTTTACAGAGCACACTTGGTGATAGTTGATTCCTTCAACTGTTAGTTGTCTGAGAAGGTTTTTATACCTCTATATAATTTGAATGACAGTCTAGCAAGATACAGTAATCTTGGTTGAAAGCCTTTCTCATTGAGCCCTTGATAGATATTTTGCCATTCTCTTCTGGCCTTTAGTGTTTGTGTGTAGAAATCTGCTGCTAATTTTAGGGATTTTCCTTTGTAGACTCTTTTTCTCTTGTTCAAGATCCTTTCTCTATCCTTATCCCTTTTCTTCTAAATATGATGTTTCTTGGTGTCTTTAAGTCTGGGTTAATTCTGTTTGGGACACTCTGGGCTTCTTGAATCTTTATGTCTTATATTGTCTAGACTGGAGAAGTTCTCAGCTATTATGTCCTGCAGAATGCTTTCTTCCCCTCTGTCTCTTTCTTCCTCTAGTAGGCCTATAATACATATATTATTTCTTTTGAAGTCATTCCATACAGCTTTGTTATTGTTTTCAGTATCTCTTAATATCTTTGAAGATCTCTTACTTCTTTCTTAGTTGTAATTCATCCTCCATCTTGCTAATTCTGCTTTCTGCCTCACTTATTCTATTCTCTCTCCCCTCCATTGTTTACTGTAGCTCAGCTATTTTGTTACTCTATTCTAATACAGTATTAGCTTGTTCAGCTAGTTGTACTCTTAGCTCAGGTATTTCAGCTTTCAGTTCTCTAATTACCTCGAGAATAGTTAGTGTTTTCTCTCAGAGTCGAATTTGCTGTTTACCCATTTTTGATGATATTACTTCCAAACTCTTTCCTCACTCCTATGATTAAAGTCTCAATTAGTGTTTATATGTTGTCCTCCTTCTTATGTGCTTCTACCTTTGGAGAATTTTATTTGGGCTTTTCCCTTGGTTCATTTATCCAGTGTTCCTTCCTGGTCAAACCGTTGTATAAGGTGTGTTGTGATGTTCTTCTCTCAGTATTATTCAGTCCAGTAATCACACTTGTGTCTAAGTAAGGTACTTAAAGTGTTTACAGTTATGGAAATTAACAGTTTTTTCAATGTTATCTCTATCCTTGAGGTGATGCAGGATTGCTGTTAAACCCTCTTTTGTTCTTTATCTTCCCTGTAAGATATAAGTAGATTTTTTAGTTTAATTACTCACCCCTAACCTAGAAATAAAATACAGTGGAGGATAGATATCACAGTGGTTATACAAAAAGACTCCCATGCCCCAAGGATCCAAAGCCTCAATCCAAATTCAGCTTCTCTGACAGTAGTCAAAACCAAGATGGGCAGCAGTCCTTGGCCCTGTGAGTTTTTAAACAAATTCTGTTTGTACTCCATGTTTTCTGAGGCAATTTTATTCAACGTGTGTTCAATCCATTAGGAGAACAATGTGGAAAGGCTGCCATTATACAGTCCCACTTCCAGATCATTGGTAGTGTATGTCTTCTCCTGAGATTCTTGATCAGGTCTCTGCTGCAGGGATAGTGTGGGGTTGCCTCTTTCCAGGTGCATACTCTCTGGGTTGGAGAGAACTTGACCAGAGCCAGCCTCGGCTACTACTCACTCAGCAATGCGAGGGAGATGACTCAGGAACCAAACACGTGGCACATGTTTGATCAGAGAGCCAAGGCTTTTAAAAGGCAGACCCAGAAGTGGCAAGTCAGAAACAGAAATGGCTAGGAAAGGTGTGGAGAAATGTGCAAAAGGGCTTGGAATGTCCTTAGCAACTTTTGTGAGGGTTTTAACTGGTAAGATTAATAATACCACCCTGCAGGCAGGGAGGGTCTTGAGGGTAGAAAGAAGATAGATCAAAGGAATGGAATGGGTGGGGATCTTTCAGGCAAAACAATGATTATGTAGATAGGCCATAGTATCAGGAATGCAGGGTGCTTTATGAGGCTCCTCACAATTTCCCAACAGCCTGCCCCTGAAGTCAGCACAGGGCCTCCCTGTTGCTGCTCCAGCCTCTAGGGACAGTAGCAATAGAGATTCACAGTTGCATTTTGTGAGCCTTAGGGGATCCTCTCCTCCTGTCAGCAGTTTGTTACTAAAACTCAGATCAGGGGTGGTGCCTTAACTGGCAAGCTGAGAGACTGTCACCAGTCACTCATGAGTAAGTATAGGCTTT
Source organism: Erinaceus europaeus (assembly GCF_950295315.1). Taxonomy (NCBI): domain Eukaryota; kingdom Metazoa; phylum Chordata; class Mammalia; order Eulipotyphla; family Erinaceidae; genus Erinaceus; species Erinaceus europaeus. Next base: position 83,442,142 of record NC_080165.1, read on the forward strand.
CAGTCCAAGGAATCTCTCTTTAGGCCCCTCTCTGTCCACAAGCCACATGTATTTGCACTCACCCATGACTTGATGGGTTCCCAAAGTATTCTGAGTCTTATCTTGTTGTGTTATCAGGTGATTTTCTTTGTTATTCTTAGTTGACTGGGGAGAGAGGAGAGATAGATGTAGCTATTGCTACTCTGTAGCCTGCCCCTGGTTTCTAGTCTTGTGTCTATGTCTTTGCTGCATTTGAAATTGACTTTTGTGCATGATGATATATGTTGTGCCTGTTTCATTTGTCCACACATTTCAACCAATTTTCCTAGCACCATATATTGAAGAGACTCTCTTGTCTCCATATAATGTTTTGTGGGTCCTTGTAAAAAATCAATTGCCTGTAGATGTCTGTTCCACTTGTATGTGTGCCTATTTCTTTTCTAGAACCCAACAGCCAGAAAACAGAAAAGATAATAGGACTGGGTGGTGTGATACCTGGTTGAGTACACATGTTACAAAAACAAAAATAAGTCAGTGGGCCTATATAAAATTTAAAAGTGTATGAAAAGCAAAAGGAACCATAACCAAAACAGAAAGACACCCTGTAGGATGGGAGAATGACCTTGAAAATAAGTTAAACAAAAGTTGGTAAGGATCTGCAAAAGACACAGTAATTCTTATAACCAAATATTATCTTATCAACTTGTCCTAGTGTCTACTATTTGAAAATTACATATTGTCTTAGATGGGCTAATTTTTAATTTTTATAGTGGTTCCTAGAGTATTTTGGAGTAATTTCCCACTTATATCAGGATCAAGCAAACATATCATGAATAGCTGTTCTGTCTTCTCTCTTCCTGAACTTCTACATGGCGCATACTGTTGTACTTCCTTGATATTTTTCAAATTTGTTCCTCACCTCTGATGATGAGATGCAATATGAGTCATTGTCCTCTTACTCAATGTTGCACATGTTTTCTCATATTGCAGATTTCTGCTTGAAAAGGCATTCAAGCCACTATTCTAAATCAGAGATTGGCACTTGCATAAATTGGAATTGTTAGCAGCTACCATTTACAGGTCTCTTTGCTTTTGGATTTTTTTTTTTTTTGACAAGGAATACATTCATTCTGGATTACTTTCAATTTTTTTCATTTTTAAAATTATTTATTTTATTTTAATGAGTGATAAATACATATAAACACACACACATATATATACAGAGAGAGAGAGAGAGAGATGCCAGAGCATTGCTCAGCTCTGGTTTATTTATTTATTTATTATTTAAATAAAGGAAAAATTGACTAAACCATAGGATAAGAGGTGTACAACTTCATACAATTCCCACCACCAGAACTCTGTATCCCCTCCCCTCCCCTGATAGCTTTCCTATTCTTTAACCTTCTGGAAGTATGGACCCAAGGGCATTGTGGGATGCTGAAGGTGGAAGGTCTGGCTTCTGTAATTGCTTCCCCACTGAATATGGGTGTTGACAGGTTGAGCCATACTCCCAGCCTGTCTCTCTCTTTCCCTAGTGGGGAAGGGGTCTGGGGAATCAGAGCTCCAGGACACATTGGTGGGGTAATCTGCCCATGGTTATCTGGTTGGCATCATGCTAACATCTGGAACCTGGTGGCTGAAAAGAGAGTTAATATAAGGGGAGTCCTGAGATTTCCAAACAAACATTATGGGCCTAGATCTCAAATAATTCCCTCTCTCTATTGGTACCAGTCATCTCTATCAGGAACAACAGAGTAGACCCCTTAGTGGACCAACAGAGGACCTTGCCCTCAATTTGGATCAACAGTGGTAGAGAATGTTCCATCCTCCGAAGGGACGCTGGACATCATATTCTATGCTACACCTGAAGAAGATGGGTCGATATTGGGGCAGCCTGGAATGTTCCTACTCATGACCACAGAATGTGAACTCAGATCTAGAGAGATGTAGAGGTCACATAGGCTCCTAAGCTGAATATGGGCCCCAGATCACATCAAATTGATGGGGTTTACAGTCAACAGTATTTATACCCCTTTCCCATATCTCTAGCTGATCCACCTTTTTGGTCCTTTTTCCACCCATGACATCATCTCCCCATACAATAACTTGGATCCACCTGCATATCAGATTTCAGGCTCAGAGGAAAAAATAAAAAAAAAAAACTAGTATAGCCACAGGCCCTTTGGAATATAACTAAAATATGTTTTCTAGGTAAAAATGGAGGACCCCCCCAACTCTTCATCTGCACTATTCCAGCCTTTAGGTCCATGAATTCAGATTTTATCCAGCCTAAACAAAGATGGGTTTATGTCTTAGAGTTTTTCCAATTAGACCAGAATCTGATGAGTATCTAAAGGGAACAATATTACCATCTACTTCAAGCTTAAGAAAAGTCAAAATCTGTGATGTCTTCACCAAAGCAAAGGGCTCTCGGAAATGAGGAATGGGCCTTGGAGTCCTGGTGTATAAAGGTGAATAAAGACCTTTGTTGGGGCAGAGAATGACTTAAATTCACCTATCATAAACAAATGAGATGTAACTACGTGTCAATGGTAGTATAAACCATTAACTATCCCAGTAAAACAGAGGGGAGAGGAAAGAAAGAAAAGTCAAAGTCAAGAGAGATTTTCCCTGAGTATTTTTGTAAAGACACAAAACAATGTCATCATATACTATCTTATGTCTTGTGTAAGTAACTTTTTTTTGTACCCCCTCCCTCTGGCACTTGGTGGTGGACTCTCTTGAATTAAGGTACTATATATTACCAAGGTACTATCTCTCCAGCCTAGGTAATCATAATTTTGACAAGTCTCATTTTGCTCATATTCTGGAAAAAGAGACTACTGGAATGAGAAAAAACAGAAAGGGGAATTTGTAGTTTTAGGGGAGGGTGGGGGTTGACAATAAAGAAGGAACTTAAAAGATGCCAAGCAATGGATTGAGAAAAAGTCAATCTTACCTCTTGCCAGTTTTTTTTTTCATTTTATCCTCAACATTTATCTTTTTCTTTCTTTCTGCTTTTTTTTTTTTTTTTTTTTAACCAGAGTACTGTTCAGCTGTGCCTTACGGTGGTGCCGGGGATTGAACCTGGGACTTTGGAACCTCAGGCACATGAAACATTTATCTTTTAATTATATCTAACATAACTATTTAATTCAGAAAAACAATTAGTGACAATCCAAATTATAATGTCAATATATGGAGTAAAGAATATGAAATTCAGTACTGAATATGAAAACAAACTCATAATGTGTATCTTAGCAAAATTATATATGTGATTAAGCTCAGTGTCATAGCTTGGAAAAGATTGTTTGGATATCTAACTTAAAATTGTGTAAAATGATTAAAAGAACGTGCAGAAAAAGAGTCAGAGAGTTCATCCAGTAGATCAAGTGTCTTGAGCTCCGGGACCACATGCTAGGTACTATGGCACTAGAAAAAGCTCCAGTAATGTGATGTCCTTTTTTTTTTCTATCTGAATGATAAATCAGCCTTCAAGCTGTGGAATCATGCATGTATGAGGCACTGGCTCTAAGAAGAAATTAAACGTGCTGGAAAATGTGGGAATTTTTCTGCTGTAATGTGTGTGTGTGTGTGTGTGTGTTTTCTTCTTTTGCTTCCTCAGTATAAAATAAACTTTGGATTAAAAAATTAAATACTTTTACAATTTGCTTTTAAAGGTATGCTAATATTGCTCTAGCAATGTATAATACTATTGGGGAGTTTGATAAAAACATAATCCATATTTATTTTAATAATAAAGCAAGGGTAACAAGAGTCAAGGTAATGTGCTATTACTAAAATGAGAATAATTAACTCTGGCTAGATGAGTCATAAGTATATTCACTTAGGAAGTAATATACTAACTGAAATGCTCAGAGTACTTTGTAAAATATGTTCATACTAACCACCTACATAACATATTGAATTCTAAAGAAAGATTTGTTTGTGGGGGTTAAATGCAAGCGCGCCAAGCCAAGAACCAGAATAAGGATCCAGGTTCTAACTCATGGCTCCCCACCTGCAGGGGGGTCTCTTCATAGGTGGTGAAGAAGGTCTGCAGGTGTCTCTCTTTCCCTCCCCCTCTCTTTCTTCCCCTCCACCCTCCATTTCTCTCTGTCCTATTCAACAACGACGAAACCAGCATTAACAACAATAATAACTACAACAATATAACAACAAGGGCAACCAAAGGGAAAATAAATAATAAAAAAATTAAAAAGAAAGGTCTGTGTCTTTGAACAAGACACAAATAATTAATAGTTTATTAAATAATTAATTTTAAGTCAAGGTTACTGTTATAATTCATTAAGGCAATTCACTTAATTACTTCCACATTAATATTTTGTTTAATGCAAGGATGTATTCTTAAGCAATAATTGTATTTATAAGTTACTTGGAACGTACAATGTAATATTACTTCACCAAATTGAATGATAAAATGTCTAAGTTTGATTTTAGAACATTTATTCAATATAAATTTAAAGATACTTAGATAATTTTCTTAACATAGTGGCAAGGTGGTAGGGTACCCCACATGTTAAGTATATGCATTACCATGCTCACGGACCCCGTTGGAGTCCTTGATCCCCACCAGCAGTAGGGAAGCTTTACAAACAGTGAAACAAGTACTACAAGTGTCTATTTCTCTTCTGCCTTATTTTCACTTTCCTCTCAATTTCTCTATATGCTATCAAATAAAGGGAAAAAAAGGCTTCTAGGAGTAGTAGATTCATTGTGCAGGCACAGAGCCTCAGAGATAATCCTCATTGCAAAAAAAATAATAAAAGGCCTAAAAATCTGCAGTATATTCAGCATGAACTGTTTCAAGATTGTGTTAACTTAATTTCATTATTGACTTATATATTATTATATATTCTAATTTTGAATTATTTAAGAATAATATATATTTTTTTATTTAGCTTTAGTGAGAAAGAATAGATACAGAGGGAAAGACACCGAGAGAGAGAAAGAGACCAGAACACTGCTCAGTTCTGGTGTATGATGGTGCTGGGAATTGAACGTTGGACCTCAGAGCCTCAGGTTTGAAAGGTTTTTGCATAACCATTATACTATCTCTCTAGTTCTTTTTATTAATTTTTCTGTCAGAGCACTGCTCAATTCTTGCTGTCAGTGGTACTGAGTTTTCACTTAGAACCTCTTTTTATATTTTATTTTTATTAGTGATCAAATGGTGGTTTATAGAATTATAAGATTAGAAGGGTATAGTTTCTAACCACAAGGGGCACAAATGTTCTGTGACATGCCCATCATACCTACCCCCCCAACAATAACCACCAATTATTACCACATATTAGTGGAATCATCTAATTATTGTCTTTAACTTCCTTAAGTACTTTAAACATAATAACCTCTAGTTCCAATAGTTTTGTCCTGAGGAACAACATCATCCTTTTAATGGCAGAGTAGTATTCCACTGAATATGTCCCATAACTTATTTATACATTTGTCTGTTGACATACATTTAGAGATGAGACTTAAATGTCTTCTAATATTTAATTCCTAATCCATAATAAGGTGTCAGTGATTTAACTCTATATATTTTATAAATATACACAAAATTGTACACATAAACACAACATAGAAATGAATATAAACTGAAACAATGTGAACTAAAAGAAATTAAAATGAGAGTATTGAACCATTACGGACTGAACCAAGATAACTTTTAAAACAGGCTTGTATCTTTTATGGTGATTTAGAAGGAAGAGAATGAAATTTAATAATGCCTGAAATTTTAAGATTATTTTGTCATTAATAAAATTATCTCCGACTTTTTAAATTTTACTATTTCTTGGAGAGCCATTTGGGAGAAGACACAACTTGAAAATATAAAATTAAAAAATATCTAAGTGTGGTACAGAAAAAGCATTCAAAACAGTTTTAAGCAAGCAGATTATTTACATCTTTAATTAATCCACAAAGGACTTAGTATGGCAGATAAACTCAACCAACAAAATAGTATAACATAAATAAAGTATCAGAAGCAAGAAAAATATAAATTAAATTGGAGGAGCAGAACATAGAGGAAAAAGAAAGCATATATGTTGACAAAAGATACAAAATTGCTATTATAATCGATATATAAAATTGTGCCTTATATGTTTAGAACTCAAAGCATAAAAGGAAAATGTTATTTTTTTCGTGCTTTTTATTATCTGTGAAGAGAAAACTTACCAGTTCTGCACCAAGAGCATTTTTTTTTCCCTGTCATATAGTTAAAAGAAAGAGAGGGAGAGAGACAGCCCTGCTTCATAATTTGTGAAACTTCCTCTCGGCAGGTAGGGATACAGACAAAGAGAAATCAGGAGGGAAATGGAAGATAGAGAATTGAGAGGGACTAGGTAGTGGTGCACCTGGTGAGTGCACATGTTACAATGCACAAGGACACAGTTTTGAGCTCTGGGTCTCCACCTGAAGGGGGAAAGCTTTGCAAGTGTTGAAGCAGTGCTGCAGGTGTCTCTCTCTCTCCCTCTCCATCATCCATTTCAATTTCTGGCTATCTATATCCAATAAATAAACAAAGATAATAATTAAAAAGGCCTGCATGGCGAGAAAAAAATAGGAAAGAGAGAGGGGTGGGATGTGTGGATAGACATCTGCAGCCCTGCTTCACTACTCACAAAGGTTTCTCCCTGCAGTACTGTGGGCTTTGAAGCCAGATCCTTACTTACTGTAGCATGTCCACTAAACCACTGCCTGGTCATGATTTAATGAGAGTCCTCGATTTAATGAGGTCCTGGGTTTTTAACTACTTGGTCAAAGAGGAAATTAAGGAAGAAATCAAAATGTTTCAATAAACCAATGAAAATAAGAGACAAGCTATCAAAATATTTGGGACACAGGGCAGTATTTAGAGGGAAGTTCATAGCCATACAAGCGCACATTAGAAAATAATTTTTAAAAAAACCCTCAAATGATCAACCTGACTGCACACCTTAAAGACTCAGAAGAAGAGGAACAAAGGAACCCTAAAGTAATCAGAAAGACTGAAAAGTTAGGGCAACAAAATTAAATAACACTGAAAATAAGAGAACCATACAAAACATCAACGAAGCTAAATGTTGGTTCTTCAAAAGAGTAAACAAAATCAGCAAACCCTTAGCCAGACTCACAAACAAAAAAGGGAGAAGACTCAGATAAATAGAATTATAATGAGGGTCCATGCACTTGGTACTATGTGCGTTTAACCCGGTTTACCACTGCCCCCCTTGTACTTGCCCCTTCTCTCTTCCTCATCCTCTCCTCTCCATCATTCATTTACTTCTTTTGCTAAAAAAGTTTTTTGTGTGTTTTATTTGAACACATGGATTCTGATAAGCACCATAATCAAAAGAAAACAGAACCAGGGGAGTCGGGTGGTAGCAGTGGGTTAAGTGCACATGTCACAAAGCACAAGGGCCGGCATAAGGATCCTGGTTCCAGCCAGGCTCCTCACCTGCAGGGTAGTCGCTACACTGGCAGTGAAGCAAATCTGCAGGTGTCTGTCTTTCTCTCCCCCTCTTTGTCTTCCCCTCCTCTCTCCATTTCTCTCTGTCCTATCCAACAACGATATCAATAACAACATTAATAACTAAAATAATAAAACAACAAGGGCAACAAAAGGGAATAAATAAATAAAAATAAAAATAAAAACAGAACAATTCCACTACCCCCTCCAAAAAAGTCTCTCTTCCTCACTAATGCCTGCCAATTGCTAATCTGAATACTTTACTCTTATACTTTTTGTCTTTCCCAGAAAGTCAAGTAAACTGGTAACAACCATTTTATCTTTATCTTAAAATGCTATGATTTTGAGGAGTCGGGTGGTAGTGCAGCGAGTTGAGCGTATGTGGCACTAAGCTCAAGGACCTGCAAGAGGATACCTGTTGGAACCCTGGGCTCCCCACCTGCAGAGCAGTAGCCTCACAGGCGGTGAAGCAGGTCTGCAGGTGTCTTTCTTGCCCCGTTTCTGTCTTCCCCTCCTCTCTCCATTTCTCTCTGTCCTATCTAACAACGACTACATCAACAACAACAACAATAATAACTGCAACAACAAATGAAAAACAAGGGCAACAAAAGACAAAATAAATAAATAATTTTTAAAATGCTATGGTTTTAAATAAAAACAGGTTTCTGCAGAATTATTGATCTACAAAATAGTAATTTTCTAAGAAGTGATTTTTTGTATTCTGAATTGCTTAATTAGTAGATATGACTTTAAAAAAATTATATTTATTTATTCCCTTTTGTTGCCCTTGTTGTTTTATTATTGTAGTTATTATTGTTGTTGTCATTGATGTCATCGTTGTTGGATAGGACAGAGAGAAATGGAGAGAGGAGGGGGAGACAGAGAGTCAGAGAGAAAGATAGACACTTGCAAACCTGCTTCACAGCCTCCAGGTGGGGAGCTGGAGGCTCTAACCAGGATCCTTATGTGGGTCCTTGCATTTTGCAACACGTGCGCTTAACCCGCTGTGTTATGCCCGACTCCCCCGATATGACTTTTAAGGGTTTCATACATATCTCAAAATCTCCCAGCATTTAGCTTCAACCTTTTTTCCTGTCACTAGTGTATAAACCTGCTTGCTTATCTAAGAAAACGTTTTGCGGGAGTCTGTAGCACAGCGGGTTAAGCGCACGTGGCGTAAAGCGCAAGGACCTGCTAAAGATCCGGGTTCAGCCCCCGGCTCCCCACCTGCAGGGGAGTCTCTTCACAGGCGGTGAAGCAGGTCTGCAGGTGTCTGTCTTTCTCTCCCCCCTCTGTCTTCCCCTCCTCCCTCCATTTCTCTCTGTCCTAGCCAACAATGACAACAATAAAAAAACAACAAAGGCAACAAAAGGGAATAAATAAATAAATAAAATCTTTAAAAAAAAAAAGAAAATGTTTTGCTATCATGGTTGAAAATACATTTTATTGATTTGTTTTTTGTTTTCATTTTTTTAATATTTTATTTATTATGGGATAGAGACAGTGAGAGGGAGATAGAGAGGAAGAGAGACAGAGAGACACCTACAACCCTACTCCACCACTTGTGAAGTTCCCCCTCACACCCCATAGGTGGGGGCCAGGGGCTTGAACCTGTGTCCTTGCGCACTGTGATATGAGCACTTAACCAGTTGCAACACTTCCTGGCCTCTTTGATTTTTGTTTGTATTACCAATTTATCACACATTGTTATTAAACATGTATCATGCTTTTTCTCCCATTATGACAATGGCTAACTAGGCAAGCCTATTTTGATTGTCTGATGAAGTACAGAATGTACAATTAAAGTTGAGTCCCAGAAAAACTATGACTACTTTTATGTCCTAAATATTGCATTGGGCATAACTCTAGTTAAAAACTTGTTATAATTTAACTAAAATTCAAATTTAATTGGTGATTTCATTTTTCAGCTGAAAATCTGGTACAGATACATACAAAGTCTTTTTCAATGGAAGCTAATGGAAAGGCTGTTGCAAGGATTTTTTTTTTTTTTTTGGAAAGGCTTTAATTCTCTTAAAAAGAAGACACATAGGGCTAGTTTTCCTCATTATTCTTTCAAAAAATATTAATTTATGGGAGACATGCAAACACATCAGAACACTGATGAGAGCATTCCTAGAGTTTCATGACTGCAAGACATGTGCACATGTACCTGCATGTACATGTACATGTCATTTCTCCAGCTGCCTTTTGACATATGAAAGTATAATAACCACCTTACAGTGAACAGTACCTCCACAAGCATTCTGACTGAAAATCACAATTAAGAATAAAAGAAACTAGAAGGCAAATTAAGAACCACTTAATGCTGCATATCTGGCTTATGAAGCACTGGAAATTAACTTCTGAATTATTTTTGTTTGGTATTTTTCTTTTTATTAATCTTGGAAGTAGAACTTCATTTTGAATAGCTTAATTGGTTCCTTAAGTTGTTTCTCCACAATTCTTAATACAAATAAAAATATATATATAAGAAAGTCACATGCGTAAAGTGGTAATAATTTAGAATATGTATTGATTACATCCACTCAAGCATATGAAACAAAACTACGAAGTTTTTATCTAGTAGTGAAGATGTATATATTCAGTATTACTCCTATAGTTTATATAGTTGCTTACACAAAAATTATTTAAGTTCATCTAGCCAGTATAAAATTATTCCTACATATAATTTTGTCATAAGTCTTACAACTAGAACTAAAGACCCAGCTGATAATGTTTTTTTTACTAAGGGTAATTTCTCATTTTTATTATTCAAATGTATACTACAATTTTTTCTACTTTTAAATGTTATATTTTCTCTTAAGACCACATACCTTTCCTAAACATTAAAATATAATTTTATAATCATTTAATGGCAATCTGAAAAAGAACCTTATCACTTTTTATTATTATTTTATTCTTAGCCTAGCACAGTGTAGCTAAGAGTAAATAAGAAGTAGCTTAGAGTAAATAAGAAGTTAATATTAAAAACCAAAATATTGCTTCACTCATTTTTTTAAATTTATTTTTTATTTAAGAAAGGATAAATTAACTAAACCATAGGGTAGAGGGGTACAACTCTACCCAATCTCCATATCCCATCCACTCCCCTGATAGCTTTCCCCTTCTCTATCCCTCTGGGAGCATGGACTCAGGGTCGTTGTGGGTTGCAGGTGGAAGGTCTGGCTTCTGTAATTGCTTCCCCGCTGAATATGGGCATTGGCTGGTCTGTCCATACTCCCAGTCTGCCTCTCTCTTTCCCTAGTAGGGTGGGTCTCTGGGGAAGCAGAGCTCCAGGATACATTGGTGGGGTCTTCAGTCCAGGGAAGCATGGCCAGCATCCTGACAGATTCTGGAACCTGGTGGCTGAAAAGAGAGTTAACACACAAAGCCAAACAAATTGTTGAGCAATCATGGACCCAAAGGTTGGAATAGTGGAGAGGAAGTGTTGGGGGGGTACTCACTGCAAACTCTAGTGTACTTCTGCTTTCAGGTATATATTTTGCAGTAGTTTATGGATACGTGTGAACATATGCTCTCTCTCACAGAACCTGGTCTATATCTAGGTTTTGGGACTTTGTTAGAAAGTGAACCACCTGGGATGGAATTAGAGAATACTATGTAAGGAAAGGTCTCACCCTAGTAATGAAGCTGAAAGGTTGTCATTCCACACCTGAAGTCTCTGGACACAGTCTGAGCTGAGGCATGCTGAGGTGGCAATCGTTGCGTTGATTAGGTTGCAATCGGCAGATGCAATATTATTTGATATGGATTGGGAGAGGTATGCGGGAAAGTGGGCCCTATCCTAAGGTTCCAGGACTGGGGAGAATATAGGCTCTATAGTGGAGATGTGAGGTTCCTGCTGTCTTAGGGTTCCAAAAGACAATGGATAGTTAATGTTATCATCACATTATTTGGTAATTGGGTTAACTTTGAAAAGTCCCTTTGTTATGGTTTGCTGTATAGTACCCAGTATCTTGTATATAGCTGTGCCATTGGTTGCTTCTTGAACCACTTTATCTCACCAGAAACAAAAATCAACTCCAAATGGATAAAAGACCTGGATGTTAGACCAGAAACAATCAAATACTTAGAGGAAAACATTGGTAATACACTTTCCCACCTAAACCTCAAGGACATCTTTGATGAATCAAACCCAATTGCAAGGAAGACTAAAGCAGAAACAAACCAATGGGACTACATCAAATTGAAAAGCTTCTGCACAGCCAAAGAAACTATTAAACAAACAAAGAGACCCCCTCACAGAATGGGAGAAGATCTTCACATGCCATACATTAGACAAGAAATCACCAAATATATATATATATATATATATATATATATATATATAGAGAGAGAGAGAGAGAGAGAGAGAGAGAGAGCTCAGCAAACTTAGCAACAAAAAAGCAAATGACCCCATCCAAAAATGGGCAGAGGATATGAACAAAACATTCACCTCAGAGGAGATACAAAAGGCTAACAGATATATGAAAAACTGCTCTAGGTCACTGATTGTCAGAGAAATGCAAATAAAGACAACATTGAGATACCACCTCACTCCTGTAAGAATGGCATACATCAAAAAGGACAGCAGCAACAAATGCTGGAGAGGCTTTGGGGACAGAGGAACCCTTTACATTGCTGGTGGGAATGTAAATTGGTCCAGCCTCTGTGGAGAGCAGTCTGGAAAACTCTCACAAGGCTAGACCTTCCATCTGATCCAGTAATTCCTCTCCTGAGCTTATACCCTAAGGACTCCATAACACCCAACCAAAAGGAGGTGTGTACTCCTATGTTCATTGCAGCACAATTCCTAATAGCTAAAACCTGGAAGCAACCCAGGTGCCCAACAACAGATGGGTGGCTGAGAAAGCTGTGGTATATATATATACACAATGGAATACTATACAGCTATCAAGAACAATGAATCCACCTTCTCTTACCCATCTTTGACAGAGCTAGAAGGAATTATATTAAGTGAGCTAAGTCAGAAAGACAAAGATGAGTATGGGATGATCCCACTCATCAACAGAAGTTGAGAAGAACAGAAAGGGAAACTAAAAGCAGGATCTGACCAAACTGAAAATAGGGCACCAAAGTAAAAGCCCTGTGGTGAGGATTAGACATGCAGCTTACTGGGCCAGTGGGGGGTGGAGGTGAGTGGGTGGGATGGGACACAGTCTTTTGGTGGTGGAAATGGTGTTTATGTACACTCCTAGTAAAGTGTAGTCATATAAATCACTAGTTAATTAATACTAAAGGGAGAAAATTAATTGTATGTCTCGAAGTTTTTCAAAACACTTTATAAAACCTGTTTTCTCTCATTACCACTGATGAAGTTTATTTCTCAACCTTGAGACAAGAATGAGCCGCTAAACCCCAGCATCCAGAGCACTCCAGAGAACCAGCACAGGATTTTCTGATATACTATATTAACAGAAACTAAGAGAAAAATAAGTTATTTCAGTAGAAATTGAAAAGGCTCCTGGCATGATTCAACACTTGCTTATGCTAAAGTTCTATATGAGACTGAGAAAAAGAAGGAATATTCTTCAGAATAATAAAGACCATATGTGGCAAACGCACAACAAGTATCACTCTCAATGACTGATATTTAGTAAATCACTTCCTGTGTAAAGTATACTAACTGAATTGCCTATCACTAGGTGTCTTATGAAAGCCTTTAGATAAAAGCAAAGTTAGATATTTGAAATATTTATAGATATTTATAGATATTTATAGATATTAAAATCACAACTGCATCATTCCGTGTGGCAATAATTTCTTAAGCTTATGAAAATTTTTTTCTGAAGTAAAATCACCTATGTGATAACTCTCAAATTTATATGAAGTTCTGCCTTTGATATAGATTAAAAATACTTCTTCTGTCTGACTTAAATAAATAACAAGAATGATGAGAAAGAGAAACTAAAATCTATTTTGATTATTATATAAATTTATAGGTTTGTTTTTATTCATATATATCATTTCTATTGCAGTAAAAATAGCACTGGGGTAAGGTTAATATCTAAAAATCATTTCTGCTGGCATAGATTTCTGTCAGAAGTATTATGATATTGGCTTCTCAAAAGCAAAGAGCAACTTCGAGTGTCAAGGTCAATGGTCTCTTATTTTAAAAAAAATCAAATTTGTTTCAACGATAAAAACTGCTGTTGAAACTTCACTCACAATTATTTCATATTAACAGGTAGCAAAAGAAGCAGAGATGACTAAAGCAATCCATCAGTTTTGCAATTGCCTTGGCAGAGTGGTGGAAAAAATCTCTGAGAAAAAAAGCATATTTAGGCTAGAGAAAAAATTGTGTGAAGAGAAAAATATATTATGTACAACTAGAATATTAGGTTAGATGTATAATGTGTATTTAAATGTATGTTAAAGATTATAAAATATGAAAAGTGTAGAGAAATAGATTAAGAAGGTGAATGAAAGTAGACATATAGAAATGTCAACATCACTTGCAGTTGGAAATCAATAGACACTAATCAAACATAGCTTAATTACACTAGATAAATTGCAATGATGAAGAACACAGTGATTTTAACAGTAAAAACTTTTTAAGAGGGGATCCAAAAACCTTGGTAGTAAGTATAGTAAGTTGTAGAGGTACACACACACACACACACACACACACACACACTCAAATACTATCCTTGAATTATTTTTTTCTGTAAATTTATGTTAAATCACAAATAATAAAATTTATAGTAAGAGTCAAAACTCCTAAAGTCTTTGAAGTAGGCATACATAATAAAGGACATACAAACCTTATTGAGAAATATGAATGTTAGAAAAAATAGCATAAGATTGTGAAACTAAGCATTAGTCTCACTATAAATTCCTATAGATATAAAGCATTAGTCTCCTATAAATTCTGTAGAGATGTGCTTATCTATTAAATGAAATAATAATGATCATATGGGAGTCGGGCTGTAGCGCAGCGGGTTAAGCGCAGGTGGCGCAAAGCACAAGGACCGGCATAAGGATCCCGGTTCGAATCCCGGCTCCCCACCTGCAGGGGAGTCGCTTCACAGGCGGTGAAGCAGGTCTGCAGGTGTCTGTCTTTCTCTCCTCCTCTCTGTCTTCCCCTCCTCTCTCCATTTCTCTCTGTCCTATCCAACAACGACGACAACAACCATAATAACTACAACAATAAAACAACAAGGACAACAAAAGGGAATAAATAAATAAAATAAAATATTTAAAAAAAAAATAATGATCATATAAGATTATCAAGAAAAGTCCAACCATGTGTTATATATGAAAGATAAAATAACTCAGACAAATTGAAAGTAAAAAAGGAAACACTTCATCATTTTTAACTGCTGATTGGTAGTTCATTGTGTATATAGACCACAATTTTTTTAGTCATTTATCAGTTGTGCATTTGAGTTTCTTCAAAATTTGGTCCATTAGGTCCTGGAACATGATGGCAGAGGAGGACCTAGTGGGGATTGTATTGTTATGTGGAGATGTCATGCACGTACAAACTATTGTATTTGACTGTAGACTGTAAGCGATTAACTCCCCCAAAAGAAAATTTTTTTTAAAAGGCCTATTTCAAGTTGTTCTGCAGGGGGCTGGATGGCGGTGCCCTTGATAGAGTGCACTTTACAAGTTGTGCTGCTATGAGCATAAGCATATATAGATCTCTTGGACAGAGCTTGAAGGAATCATATTAACTGAGGGAGGACAAAAAGAGAATGACAAGTTCCAGATCATCTCACTTATAGGTGGAAGTTAAGAAACTAGGACAGAGGGAGTTGGGCAGTAGCACAGACTGTTAAGCATATATGGTGCAAAGCGCAAGGGGCTCAAGGAACCCTGTTGGAGCCCCCAACTCCCCACCTGTAGGGGGGGTTGCTTCACAAGAGGTGAAGCAGGTATGCAGGTGTCCATATTTTTATCCCCCTCTGTTTTCCCCTCCTCTCTCAATTCCTCTCTGTCCTATCCAACAACACGATATCAATAACAACAATAATAACCACAACAATGATAAAACAAGGGCAATAAAAAGGGGAAAAAAGAAAAAAAAGAAACAAGGACAGAAAGGGAGAATACGAGATAAAACTTGGACTGAGTTTGGTGTATTGCACAAAAACGTAACACTCCAGGGAAGAAGGGGGAAGAAGGGGAAATGGACTCTGGTGTCCTGATACATGATGTGGGAAAAGACCTAACTTGGGGGTAGGAGTAATTGCTAACACCTATCATGGGAATATAAATTGTACCTATGTGTCACCAATCATACTGCAATCCATAAATGCTCCAATAAAATTTAAAAAATGACAAACATATATTAGGAAACCAAATGTGAAGATTTGTCGAGTCAAGATTAATATAATACACATAATCCTAGTAAAATTGCTGAATAGGATACAAAGATTATATAAATAAATATTTGATTCATAATGAAAATCTTGTAATCATGCTTTATGTAAAAATTGCATATAATATCATAGAGTTAAAATTCATTATTCAGTCTGTAATCAAGTGAAATAGAAAAAAAATCAAATAAATGCATTGCTTAAAATTTCTTTTCCAATACCTACAAAATATACACAGTATTTGACAAACACACTCAATAAATCAAGAGTAAAAGTAGTAAAAGCATTATCTTCTGTTTATAAAAACATTCACTATGTAAACCATAAGTCAGAAAATCAATAAATGAAAATGGTTATTCAGCTTTTATTCTTAACTTCTCTTTATATTTACTTCATGACATATGTTTTAATACTTTTCAAGAAAAACCACAACACGAATATCAAGGGATAGTGTAGTGCTTATAATGTGCTGCAATTTGTTTTTAAAGCAGAGTACAGTTTTATAGAGTTCCTCAAATATGCAAAGGCATTTTTGAAATTGCATATCATTTTTATAATTTTAAGACAATGAACCAGAAGAAATAGGAAAATAGTAGAATGGGATTTACCTTCCTATTAAACATGATGCCATTTGCCAAGCTCACAAAGTAAAAAAGAAAGTTCTTACATATTTAATAAATTCTAAAAGGGCTAAAAAACAGTTTTGTGGTTTCTAGATGTTCCTTTTGTTAAGTGTTAATAAATATGTAGCTATACAGAAAAGTTTGCTTGTTGTTTACTCTTTGGTGGGTTTATAGTCAATATATATTTATCATGCATGGTTTATGGATGGGAAGTGGGGGTAATAGCCCATTTCTGGTAAATGTGTGATTTCAAATATGCAGAATTCTTTTTCATTCAGGTAGAGCAGCAGAGAGAGGGAGAAAGGAAACAGAAGCACAGCACCTGACTGTCTTTCTTTCTTCCGTTCTCCTTTTCTTTCACTTATTACTTTTTTATTTATTATTGGACAAAGGCAGCCAGAATTTTATTTAATTTTATAATTATTATTTTATTATTGTCTCTAGGATTTTACTGTCCCAGGCTAGCTGTTCCAGATTGTGAAAAGCAAGACAGAGAGAGTCAGAGGGAGTAACGGGAGAAACCACAGCACCAATGTTGTCTTCAGTTTGGTGGGGACAAGACTTGAACTACAATTGCACACAATACAAAGCAGCAAACTATCCACATGAGCTATTTTTCCAGCCTGAAATTTTATTTTTAACCAAAATAATATCACACTTAGGGTTGGAATGACATTAAAAATCATTTTCCATTTGTAAAAAAAAATGAGACTATACTAAGATTGTATTCCATAGATTACTGAGGATTTTTTTAACTCATCAATTTAACCTTGAATGCCCTTCAAATGGCATGCTATTTTGTATTAAAACCATTAGTTTCCGCTTTTCCTGCTTCATACACTATGTATATAGGCAATGATGCATACTTTCAATTTCTTTTAGCTCATTGCCATTTTTCATTATACTGTTACATTAAAAGAATATCCTTTCCCGGAAGATGGTAGACTGAGAAACTGCTAGTGGCTTGAGCTCTGGAAACTGAGAAACTGCTATTGGCTTGAGCTAGTGGCTTGAGCATCTTCTGGAAACGGTAGGATTTTCTGCCTTTAGTAGGCCAGTCAATAAGGATGACACCAAGGAGGTGACTATAACTTAATTTGGGTTAAAAAATAGAGTAGAAAAAAAGGGAAAATTTTTTTTCTTTTAAATTATTAAGCACACCTCCTCCCCCTTCCCCTCCCCCCCAACCAGTCCCTGGGAACCAGCTCCTAGCAGGCTCCCCTGCTGAGCTTCTTTCTTTACCAAGATTCCTGTCCCACCAGTGAGTATTATTCATTCTAAGTCTATACCCTTCTGAAACCTCTGGCCTTTTTTCTTTCTAAGTAGCCAACCCCCCACCTCACTCCACATAGCTAATTAAATAATTAAAAATAAATAAATAAATAACTCTTTTATGACTGCTCTTTTTCTTATCTTTTTCTTTTTTTCTCTCTTTTTTTTCTTTTTCTCATTCTTGTCATCCTTTCTTCCTTAATCCTACAGCTTCCAAAGCCACAGGCCCCATCCCCGACAGCACCAAACAGTGTGCTTTTTTGAATTCACTGATACACATTTGGGAATTATTTTGGGGAAGAATTCTGACTCAGAGTGGATTCTCAATGCAAGTATATCTGCTCAACTACCCTTCCTCATTTAGCTACACCTAGAATATACAGTGGATAGTAGATTTGCATAACTGTCTATATCACCTATCCTTGTCTAGTCCTGAGGTTTTTTGTTTTTTTTTTCTCTTTCTTAACAATCAGCTGCCTCTGATCACGAGGTTTGAGGTAATCTGGGACAGGGTTGTTTTTTGCCCTGATCTATTTTATTATTAATATTATATAAAGGCATATATCTCCCCCCCTTTAGGTTGATCAGAATTAACTCTTAGGGTTGGGCAAACACTAGAAGAAGAATTCTTAGGGTATCTTTCATTGCTAGGGTAGTGGGCATCTTATCTATTGTGGGAGGAACTTGTCTCCTTACTCCTACCTCCTCTACAGACTCTCCCCTCCCTTTTCCTCCTAGCTAATTAAAAAAAAAAATCAAATTAAATTAAATTAAAAATAAAGTAATCGAAAAAAAAACCTTTCCTTTTACTGCTCTTAATTGCAGCTCTTTTTCTTATCTTTTCCTTTTTCTCTCACTTGCCTCTTTTTACTTTTTCTTTTTTTTAATGCTTTACATTCAACATTAAATACAATAGTTTGAGCATGCATAACATTCCCCAGATTCCCATTTAACAATACAACCCCCACTATTTCATTCATCATTTTTCATGGACCTGTATTCTCCCCATCCACCCACCCACCCCAGAGTCTTTTACTTTGGTGTAATACTCCAATTCCATTTCAGGTTCGACTTGTGTTTTCTTTTCTGGTCTTGTTTTTCAACTTCGGCCTGAGAGTGAGATCATCCCATATTCATCCTTCTGTTTCTGACTTATTTCACTCAACATGATTTTTTCAAGATCTTTATTTTTTATCTTGTCATACACTTCTTCCTTCCTTCTTCTTTGCCTTTCTGAATTTGCGAATAATTTTGGGGAAGAAATCTGAATCAGAGTGGACTCTCTATGTGTGTATATCTGCTATACTTCACTTTCCCCTCTTGTTACCCCTAGAATATACAGTGGATAGTAGATTTGCATAACTGTCTATTCAGGCTATCCCTTCTTTCTTTCCTCTTTCTTCTTCACTGGGATTTGGTTACTATTTTTTCACAAACTGGAGAAATTTTTTGGCTAACTGGTAGTGATTAAACTGCTTCAATACTTGCTTCAGTTGCTGCTGTAATTCCTGAGGTTGGTGAGTGCAATTGTCATAAAGGTATTTAGTACATTGTTGCTTGTACTCAAGACACAAAAAATGAGGAACAAAAGAGCATAAAAAAGAAACACATAAATCAAAAAAATGGGTAGATCAAATACAAATAAAACTGCTACTCCAATGAATGAAGACAAGAGCCCAGAAGAAACTATAAATCAGCCAGAAGTAACAATAGATAATAAAAGTATGCAAGCAATAATAAACTTATTAATCACAGAAATGAAAACAACATTGGAGGAAAGGAATGACAGTATTAGGGAAACAACAGTTGAGACCCCCAAAGAAAATACTGATTATCTATAAGGAAGAAGGAAGCTGAGGCAAGGGAGAGCAGACTAACAGAAGCAGAAAACAGAATTAGTCAGACAGAGTATGAGATAGAGAAAACTAAGTAAGAGGTGAAAGAGCTTAAAAAGAGATTGAGAGACACTAAAAACAACAACAGAGACATATGGGATGATCTCAAAAGAAGAAACATTTGTATAATTGGCCTGCCAGAGGAAGAAAGAGAGGAAGAGGAAGGAAACATTCTAGAGGAAATAATGGAAGAAAACTTCCCAGACCTGAATAACAGAAAGGACATCAAGATTCAAGAGGCCCAGAGAGTTCCAAACAGAATCAACCCAGACCTGAAGACACCAAGACACATCATAGTCACAATGAGAAGAAGTAAAGATAAAGAAAGGATCCTAAAGGCTGCAAGAGAGAAACAAAAAGTCACATACAGGGGAAAACCCATAAGATTATCTGCAGACTTTTCCACTCAAACTCTAAAAGCCAGAAGAGAATGGCAAGATATCTATCAAGCACTGAATGAAAAAGGGTTTCAACCAAGGATAATATATCCTGCTAGACTTTCACTCAAACTAGATGGAGGGATCAAAACTTTCTTAGACAAACAACAGTTAAAGGAGGCAACCATCACCAAGCTGGACCTGAAAGAGGTTCTAAAAGACCTCTTAACACAAGAACATCACTATAATACTTGCAATATATCAGAGCAAACAAAATTTTTATTGAACAATGGCACTACAACACATTAAATCCATAATATCAATAAAAGTCAATGGCTTAAACTCACCCATCAAAAGGCACAGAGTGGGGGGATGGATCAAAAAACAACCCAACCATATGCTGCTTGAATGAATCCCACCTGTCACAACAAGATAAACACAGACTTAAAGTGAAAGGATGGAAATATCATTACAGGCTAACGGACCACAAAAAAAGGGCAGGAACAGCCATTCTCATCTCAGACTCGATAGATTTTAAATTAAATAAAGTAATAAAAGATAGGCAAGGACATTACATAATGATTAGAGGATCAATAGGCAAGAAGACTTAACAATTATTAACATCTATGCACCCAGTGAGGGGCAATCTAAATACATCAAGCAATTACTGAAAGAATTTCAAAAATACATCAGTAGCCCTCTCTCACACTTAGACAGATCAAAAAAGCAGAGAACCAACAAAGATACAAGAGAACTAAATAAAGAGATTGACAGACTAGATCTCTTGGACATTTACAGAGTCCTTCACCCCCAAAACTGGAATACACCTTCTTTTCAAATCCACATAACACATACTCAAGGATAGACCACATATTAGGCCACAAAGACAGCATCAATAAATTCAAGAACATCAAAATCATCCCAAGTATCTTCTCAGACCACAGTGGAGTAAAACTAACATTTAACATCAAACAGAAAATTATTAAAAGTCACAGAATTTGGAAACTAAACAACATGCTCCTTAAGAATCACTGGGTCAGAGATTCACTCAAGCAGGGAATTCAAATGTTCCTGGAAACAAATGAAAATGAAGACACAACCGATCAAAATATTTGGGACACAGCTAAAGCAGTACTGAGAGGGAAACTTATAGCCATACAATCACATATTAAGAACAAGAAAAAGCTCAAATGAAAGACCTTACTGCACACCTCAAGGACTTAGAGGAAGAAGAAAAAATCAATGCTAAAGCAACCAGAAGGAGAGAAATCACTAAAGTTAGAGCAGAAATAAACAACATCGAAAATAAAAGAACCATACAAAAGATCAATGAAGCCAAATGTTGGTTCTTTGAAAGATTAAACAAAATTGACAAACCCCTAGCCAGACTCACCAAACAAAAAAGAGAGAAGACTCAAATTAATAGAATTGTAAACGATGGAGGAGATATCACAACTGACACCACAGTAATCCAGAGAATCATGCGAAACTTCTATGAAGAACTATACGCCACCAAGCTAGAGAATCTGGAAGAAAGGTAACAATTCCTAGAAACATATGCCCTTCCAAAACTGAACCAAGAAGAACTACAAAATCTAAATGCACCAACCACAGACAAAGCTATTGAAACCGTTATTAAGAATCATCCCAACAACAAAAATCCTGGACAGATGGCTTCACAAATGAATTCTACAAAACTTTCAGGAAATAGTTAGTACCCATACTTCTTAAGCTTTTCCATAAGATTGAAGAAACAGGAATACTACCTTCCACCTTCTATGCAGCCAACATCACCATGATACCAAAACCTGATAGGGACACAACAAAAAGGAAAACTACAGTCCAATATCTCTAGTGAACATAGATGCCAAAATATTAAACAAGATCTTGGCCAACCGGATACAACAGCATATCAAAAAGATTATTCATCACAACCAAGTGGGATTCATCCCAGGAATGCAAGGCTGGTTCAACATCCATAAGTAAATCAATGTCATTCACCACATCAATAAAAGCAAAGCCAAAAACCACATGATTATCTCAATAGATGCAGAGAAAGCCTTTGACAAAATCCAACACCCATTCATGCTCAAAACTCTACAAAAAATGGGAATAGATGGGAAATTCCTCAAGATAGTGGAGTCTATATATAGCAAACCTACAGCGAACATCATAATCAAAGGACAGAAGCTGAAAGCCTTCCCCCTCAGATCGGGACTAGACAGGGCTGTCCACTGTCACCGGTACTCTTCAACATTGTATTGGAAGTTCTTGCCATAGAAATCAGGCAAGAGAAAAAATCAAAGGAATACTGATTGGAAGGGAAGAAGTCAAACTATCACTATTTGCAAATGATACGATAGTATACATAGAAAAACCTAATGAATCTAGCAGAAAACTACTGGAGTTATTAGGCAATATAGCAAGGTGTCAGGCGACAAAATCGATGTACAAAAATCAGCGGCATTTCTTTATTTAAACACTAAATCTGAAGAAGAAGACATCCAGAAATCACTCCCATTTACTGTTTCTGCAAAATCAATAAAATACCTAGGAATAAATTTGACCAAAGAAGTGAAATACTTGTATACTGAAAATTATGAGTTGCTACTCAAGGAAGTAGAAACTGATACCAAGAAATGGAAACATATCCCATGCACATGTATTGGAAGAATAAATATCATCTAAATGAATATTTTTACCAGAGCCATATACAAATTTAATGCAATACCCATCAAAGTTCCAACAAGTGTCTTTAAGAGAATAGAACAAACACTACAATCATTTATCTGGAACCTGAAAACACCTAGAATTGCCAAAACCATCTTGAGGAAAAGAAACATAAATGAAGGCATCACTCTCCCAGACCTTAAACTATATTATAAAGCCATCATCATCAAAACAGCCTGGTACTAGAACAAAAATAGGCACACAGACCAGTGGAACAGAATTGAAAGCCCAGAAATAAATCCTATGGACAGAAATAAATCCTATGGACATATACTCTTTGATAAGGGGGCCCAAAGCATTAAATGGAAGAAGGAGGCTCTCTTCAATAAATGGTACTGGGAAAACTGGGTTGTAACATGCAGAAGAATGAAATTGAACCACTTTATCTCACCGGAAACAAAAATCAACGACAAATGGATCAATGACCTGGATGTCAGGCCAGAAAGAATCAAATACTTAGAGGAAAACATTGGTAAAACAGTTTCCCACCTACACCTCAAGGACTCCTTTGATGAATCAAAACCAATTGCAAGGAAGACTAAAGCAGAAACAAACCAATGGGAGTACATCAAATTGGAAAGCTTCTGCACACCCAAAGAAACTATTAAACAAACAAACAAACAAAACCCTCACAGAATGGGAGATCTTCATGCCATACATCAGACAAGAAACTAATCACCCAAATATATAAAGAGCTCAGCAAACTTAGCAACAAAAAAGCAAATGACCCCATCCAAAAATGGGCAGAGGATATCAACAAAACTTTCACCTCAGAGGAGATCCAAAGGCCTAACAAACATATGAAAAACTGCTCTAGGTCACTGATTGTGAAAGAAATGCAAATTATTACAACACTAAGATACCACCTCACTCCTGTAAGCAATGCATACATCAAAAAAGACGGCAGCAACAAATGCTGGAGAGGCTGTGGGGACAGTGGAACCCTTTTGCATTGCTGGTGGGAATGTAAATTGGTCTAGCCTCTGTGGAGAGCAGTCTGGAAAACTCTCACAAGGCTAGACATGGACCTTCCATATGATCCAGTAATTCCTCTCTTGGGCTTATACCCCAAGGACTCCATAACTCCCAAACAAAAAGAGGTGTGTACTCCTATGTTCATAGCAGCACAATTCATAATAGATAAAACCTGGAAGCAACCCAGGTGCCCAACAACAGATGAGTGGCTGAGAAAGTTGTGGTATATATACACAATGGAATACTATGTAGCCATCAAGAATGAACCCACCTTCTCTGACCCATCTTGGACAGAGCTAGAAGGAATTATGTTAAGTGAACTAAGTCAGAAAGATAAAGATGAGTATGGAATGATCCCACTCATCAACAGAATTTGACTAAGAAGATCTGAAATGGAAACTAAAAGCAGGACCAGATCAAATTGTAAATAGGGCACCAAAGTAAAAACCCTGTGGTGAGGGGTAGACATGTAGCTTCCTGGGCCAGTGGGCAGTGGGAGTGGGTGGGAGGGATGGGTCACAGTCTTTTGGTGGTGGGAATGGTGTATGTACATTCCTAGCAAAATGTAGACATATAAATCAGTAGTTAATTAATATTAGAGGGGGAAAATCAATTGTATGTCTCAATTTCTCAAAACACAAACTGAATCTTTTTAATATATAGGCTGTGTATTTGAATGCGGACTCTCTCAAAAGCCTAGACCAAGTAGATTAGAAGCAGCCAATAGCACAGCTATATACAAGATACTGGATACTGTACAGCAAACCATAACAAAAGGACTTTTCAAAGTTAACCCAATTAACAAATAATGTGATGATAACATTAACTATCAATTGTCTTTTTGAACCCTAAGACAGCAGGAATCTCACATCTCCACTATAGAACCCCTACTTCCCCCAGTCCTGGAACCCTTGGATAGGGCCCACTTTCCCATATGCATCTCCCAATCCAAACCAAATAATATTGCATCTGCCGATCACAACCTAACCAACGCAATGATTGTGACCTCAACATGCTTCACCTCAGACTGTGTCCAGAGACTTCACGTGTGGAATGACAACCCTTCAGCTTCATTACTCGGGTGAGACCTTTCCTTTTATAGTACACTCTAATTTCATCTCAGGTAGTTCACTTTCTAACAAAGTCCCATAACCTAGATATACACCAGTTTCTGTGAGAGAGAGCTTATGTTCACACGTATCCATAAACATGTGCAAAATATATACCTGAAAGCAGAAGTAAACTAGAGTTTGCAATGAGTACCTCCCTAACACTTCCTATCCACTATTCCAAGCTTGGGATCCATGACTGATCAACAAATTGTTTGGCTTCGTATGTTAACTCTCTTTTCAATCACCAGGTTCCAGATGCCACCAGGATGCTGGCCAGGCTTCCCTGGATTGAAGACCCCACCAATGTGTCCTGGAGCTCAGCTTCCCCAGAGACACACCTTACTAGGGAAAGAGAGAGGCAGACTGGGAGTATGGACCGACCCGTCAATGCCCATGTTCAGCGGGGAAACAATTACAGAAGCCAGACCTTCTACCCTCAAAGAGCCGGGGTCCATGCTCCCAGAGGGCTAGAGAATGGGAAAGCTATCATGGGAGGGGGTGGGTTATGGAGATTGTGTGGTGGGAACTGTGTGGAGTTGTACCCCTCCTACCTTATGTTTTTGTTCATTAATCCTTTCTTAAATAAAAAAAAATATTTAAAAAAAGAACATCGAAATCATCCCAAGTATCTTTTCAGACCACAGTGGAGTAAAAATAACATTTAACAACAAACAGAAAATTATTAAAAGTCACAGAATTTGGAAACTAAACAACATACTCCTTAAGAACCACTGGGTCAGAGATTCACTCAAGCAGGAAATTCAAATGCTCCTGGAAACAAATGAAAATGAAGACAAAACCTATCAAAATATTTGGGACACAGCTAAAGCGGTACTGAGAGGGAAACATAGCCATACATCACATATTAATCACCAAGGAAAACCTCATATGAACGACCTTACTGCACAACTGAAGGACTTAAAGGAAGAGGAACAAAGGAACCCTAAAACAACCAAAAGGACAGAAATCACTAAAGTTAGAGCAGAAATAAACAACACTGAAAATAAAAGAACCATACAAAAGATCAAGAAACCAAATGTTGGTTCTTTGAAAGATTAAATAAAATTGACAAACCCCTAGCCAGACTCACCAAACAAAGAAGAGAGAAAACTCAGATTAATAAAACTGTAAATGATGGATGAGATATCACAACTGACACCACAGAAATCCAGAGAATCCTTCAAAACTTCTATAAAGAACTATATGCCACCAATCTAGTGAATCTGGAAGAAATAGAACAATTCCTAAATGCATATGCCCTTCCAAAACTGAACCAAGAAGAACCACAAAATCTAAGTACACTAATCACAGACAAAGAAATTGAAACCATTATTAAGAATATCACCACCAACAAAAGCCCTGGAACAGATGGCTTCACAAATGAATTCTACAAAACTTTCAGGAAACAGTTAGTACCCATACTTCTTAAGCTTTTCCATAAGATTGAAGAAACAGGAATACTCCCTTCCACCTTCTATGAAGCCAACATCACCCTGATACCAAAAGCTGATAGGGACACAACAAAAAGGAAAACTACAGACCAATATCTCTGATGAACATAGATCCCAAAATATTAAACAAGATCTTGGCCCACTGGATACAGCAACATGTCAAAAAGATTGTTCATCATGACCAAGTGGGATTCATCCCAGGAATGCAAGGATGGTTCAACATCCGTATCAATCAATGTCATTCACCACATCAATAAAAGCAAAGCCAATAGTTAATTAATATGAGAGGGGGAAAATCAATTGTATGTCTCAAAGTTTCTCAAAACACAAACTGAATCCTTTTAATATATGGGCTATGTATTTGATATACAGACTCTCTCAAAAGCCTAGACCAAAAGATTAGAAGCAGCCAATAGCACAGCTATATACAAGATACTGGATACTGTACAGCAAACCATAACAAAAGTACTTTTCAAAGTTAACCCAATTAACAAATAATGTGATTATAACATTAACATGCTTCACCTCAGACTGTGTCCAGAGACTTCACGTGTGGAATGTCAACCCTTCAGCTTCATTACTCGGGTGAGACCTTTCCTTTTATAGTACACTCTAATTTCATCTCAGGTAGTTCACTTTCTAACAAAGTCCCATAACCTAGATATACACCAGTTTCTGTGAGAGAGAGCTTATGTGCACAGTATCCATAAACTACTGCAAAATATATACCTGAAAGCAGTAGTACACTAGAGTTTGCAGTGAGTACCTCCCTAACACTTCCTCTCCACTATTCCAAGCTTGGGATCCATGATTGCTCAACAAATTGTTTGGCTTCATATGTTAACTCTCTTTTCAATCACCAGGTTCCAGATGCCACCAGGATGCTGGCCAGGCTTCCCTGGATTGAAGACTCCACCAATGTGTCCTGGAGCTCAGCTACCCCAGAGACACACCTTACTAGGGAAAGAGAGAGGCAGACTGGGAGTATGGACCGACCAGTCAACTCCCATGTTCAGCGGGGAAGCAATTACAGAAGCCAGACCTTCACCTTCTGCAACCCTCAACGACCCTGGGTCCATGCTCCCAGAGGGCTAGACACTGGGAAAGCTATCATGGGAGGGGGTGGGTTATGGAGATTTAGTGGTGGGAACAATGTGGAGTTGTACCCCTCCTACCTTATGTTTTTGTTCATTAATCCTTTCTTAAATAAAAAATTTAAAAAAAAAAAGCAAAGCCAAGAACCACATGTTTATCTCAATAGATGCAGAGAAAACCTTGAAAAAATCCAACACCCATTCATGCTCAACACTCTACAAAAATAGGAATAGATGGGAAATTCCTCAAGATAGTGGAGTCTATATAAAGCAAACCTACAGCCAACATCATACTCAATGGACAGAAGCTGAAAGCATTCCCCCTCAGATCGGGGACTAGACTGGCTGTCCACTGTCACCGTTACTGTTCAACATAGTATTGGAAGTTCTTGCCTTAGCAATCAGGCAAGAGAAAGAAATTAAAGGAATACAGATTGGAAGGGAAGAAGTCAAGGTCTCACTATTTGCAGATGATTTGATAGTATACATACAAAAACCTAAAGAATTCAGCAGAAACTACTGGAAGTTATTAGGCAATCTA
Source organism: Erinaceus europaeus (assembly GCF_950295315.1). Taxonomy (NCBI): domain Eukaryota; kingdom Metazoa; phylum Chordata; class Mammalia; order Eulipotyphla; family Erinaceidae; genus Erinaceus; species Erinaceus europaeus. The sequence continues at coordinate 83,470,007 of NC_080165.1, forward strand.
ACAAGGTGTCAGGCAACAAAATCAATGTACAAAAATCTGTGGCATTTCTTTATGCAAACACTAAATCTGAAGAAGAAGACATCCAGAAATCACTCCCATTTACTGTCTCAGCAAAATCAATAAAATACCTAGGAATAAAGTTGACCAAAGAAGTGAAAGACTTGTATGCTGAAAAATATGAGTCGCTACTCAAGGAGATAGAAACTAATACCAAGAAATGGAAAGATATACCATGCTCATGGATTGGAAGAATAAATATCATAAAAATGAATATTATCCCCAGAGCAATATACAAATTTAATGCAATACCCATCAAAGTTCCACCAAGCTTCTTTAAGATAATAGAAAAAATAATACAGTCATTTATCTGGAACCTGAAAACACCTAGAATTGCCAAAACCATCTTGAGGGAAAGAAACAGAAATGGAGGCATCACACTCCCAGACCATAAACTATATTATAAAGCCGTCATCATCAAAACAGCCTGGTACTGGAACAAAAATAGGCACACAGACTAGTGGAATAGAATTGAAAGAACAGAAATAAATCTCCACACCTATGGACATCTAATCTTTGATAAGGGGTCCCAAAGCATTAAATGGAAAAAGGAGGCACTCTTCAATAAATGGTGCTGGGAAAACTGGGTTGTAACATGCAGAAGAATGAAATTGAACCACTTCATCTCACCAGAAACAAAAATCAACTCCAAATGGATCAAACACCTAGATGTCAGACCAGAAACAATCAAATACTTAGAGGAAAACATTGGTAAAACAGTTTTCCACCTACACCTCAAGGACATCTTTGATGAATCAAACCCAATTGCAAGGTAGACTAAAATAGAAACAAACCAATGGGACTACATCGAATTGAAAAGCTTCTGCACAGCCAAAGAAACTATTAAACAAACAAAGAGACCCCCCTCACAGAATGGGAGAAGATCTTCATATGCCATACATCAGACAAGAAACTAATTACCAAAATATATAAAGAGCTCAGCAAACTTAGCACCAAAAAAGCAAATGACCCCATTCAAAAATGGGCAGAGGATAAGAAGAAAACATTCACCTCAGAGGAGATACAAAAGGCTAACAAACATATGAAAAATTGCTCTAGGTCACTGATTGTCAGAGATATGCAAATTATTACAACATTGAGATACCACCTCACTCCTGTAAGAATGGCATAAATCAAAGAGGACTGCAGTAACAAATGCTGGAGAGGTTGTGGGGACAGAGGAACGCTTTTGCATTGCTGGTGGTAATATAAATTAGTCCAGCCTCTCTGTAGAGCAGTCTGGAAAACTCTCACAACGCTAGATATAGACCTTCCATATAATCTAGTAATTCCTCCCCTGGGGTTATACCCCAAGGACTCCATAACACCCAACCAAAAAGAGGTGTGTACTCCTATGTTCATAGTAGCACAATTCCTAAAGCTAAAACCTGGAAGCAACCCAGGTGTCAAACAACAGATGATTGGCTGAGAAAGCTGTGGTATATATACACAATGGAATACTATGCAGCTATCAAGAACAATGAGCCCACCCTCTCTGACCCATCTTGGCCAGAGCTAGAAGGAATTATGTTAAGTGAGGTAAGTCAGAAAGATAAAGATGAGTATGGGATGATCCCACTCATCAACAGAAGTTGAGAAAGAAGATCTGAAAGGGAAACTAAAAGCAGGACCTGACCAAATTGTAAGTAGGGAACCTAAGTAAAAACCCTGTGGTGAGGGGTAGACATGCAGCTTCCTGGGCCAGTGGCGGGTGGTAGTGGGTGGGAGGGATGGTCACTGTCTTTTGGTGGTGGGTACGGTGTTTATGTACACTCCTAGTAAAGTGTAGTCATATAAATCACTAGTCAATTAATATTAGAGGGGGAAAATTAATTGTATGTCTCAAAATTTTTCAAAACAGAAACTGAATCTTTTAATATATAGGCTGTGTAATTGATATGCAGACTCTTTCAAAAGCCTAGACTAAGTAGATCAGAAGCAACCAATAGCACAGCTATATCCAAGATACTGGGTACTATACAGCAAACCCTAACAAAAGGACTTTTCAAAGTTAACCCAATTACCCAATAATGTGATGATAACATTAACTATTGATTGTCTTTTTGAACCCTAAGACAGGAGGAACCTTACATCTCCACTATAGAGCCTCTACTTCCCCCAGTCCTGGAACCCTTGGATAGGACCCACTTTCCCGTATGCCTCTCCCAATCCATAGCAAATAATGTTGCATCTGCCAATCACAACCTAATCAACGCAATGATTGCCACCTCAACATGGTTCACTTCAGACTGTGTCCAGAGACTTCACGTGTGGAATGACAACCCTTCAGCTTCATTACTCGGGTGAGACCTTTCCTTTTATAGTATACTCTAATTCCATCTCACTTTCTAACAAAGTCCCAAAACCTAGATGTACACCAGTTTCTGTGAGATAGAGCATATGTTCACACGTATCCATAAACTAGTGCAAAATATATACCTGAAAACAGAAGTACACTAGAGTTTGCAGTGAGTACTCCCCGCAACACTCCTCTCCTCTATTCCAAGCTTTGGATCCATGATTGCTCAACAATTTGTTTGGCTTTGTATGTTAACTCTCTTTTCCGTCACCAGGTTCTAGATGCCTTTAGGATGCTGGCTAGGCTTCCCTGGACTGAAGACCCCACCAATGTGTCCTGGAGCTCTGCTTTCCCAGAGACATACCCTACTAGGGAATGAGAGAGGCAGACTGGGAGTATGGATGGACCAGTCAACACCTGTGTTCAGCGTGGAAGCAATTACAGAAGCCAGACCTTCTACCTTCTGCAACCCACAATGACCCTATGTCCATGCTCCCAGAGGGATAGAGAATGGGAAAGCTATCAGGGGAGGGGGTGGGATATGGAGATTGGGTGGTGGGAATTGTGTGGAGTTGTACCCCTCCTACCCTATGGTTTTGTTAATTAATCCTTTCTTAAATAAAAAATAAAAAAATAAAAGAATATCCTTTATTATCAGTACCACCTTTAGTTTTTTAAGTTCATTTAGGTGTTATGATAATTATATTTAAGGTTAAATTAAATGTCATAACCTCTAAATACATGTCTTATATGATACTATGTAAAATGTGTAAACTAATTAATTATTCTGTTAAGTCATCATCTCCTATGCAGTAAAAAAAAAAATTGAGTTGAGGCTGAACAGATTCAAACTGAAATTTTTCCAATATATGTACATTTTTTTTAAATAGTAGGGTTGTTATCCCATTTCTTTTTTTTATTTTGTTATTGGAGAATTAATTTTTTACAATTGACAGTAAATACAATAATTTGTACATGCATTACATTTCTCAGTTTTCCACATAACAATACAACCCCCACTAGGTCCCAGAGTTTATGTTCTAGGATTTGAAACCACCCACCCACCCCAGAGTCTTTTGCTTTGATGCAATATATGAACACCAGTCCAAGTTCTGTTTAGTGTTTTCTCTTCTGATCTTGTTTTTCTTTTTTTATTATTAATTTATTTCTTTATTGGGGAATTAATGTTTTACATTCAGCAGTAACTACAATGGTTTGTACATGCATAACATTCCTCAGTTTCCCATTTAACAATACAACCCCCACTATGTCATTTATCATCCTTCATGGACCTGTATTCTCCCCACCCACCCACCCCAGAGTCTTTTACTTTGGTGCAATATGCCAATTCCATTTCAGGTTCGACTGGTGTTTTCTTTTCTGTTCTTGTTTTTCAACTTCTGCCTGAGAGTGAGATCACCCTATATTCACCCTTCTCTTTCTGACTTATCTCACTTTACACAATTTCTTCAAGCTCCATCCAAAATAGGCTGAAAATGGTGAAGTCACTGTTTTTAATAGCTGAGTTGTATATATACATTGTGTATATATACCACAACTTGTTTAGCCACTCATCTGTTGGTGGACACCTGGGTTGCTTCCAGGTTTTGGCTATTACAATTTTTTTGCTACTATGAACATAGGAATGCAGAAATCTTTTTGGATGGGTGTGTTTGGTTCTTTAGGATATATCTCCAGGAGAGGAATTGCAGGGTCATAGGGTGGGTACAATTCTAGCCTTCTGAGAGTTCTCCAGACTGCTCTCCACAGGGTTTGGGACAGTTGACATTACAAGCAGCAGTACAGGATGGTTCCTTTGTCCCCACAACCTCTCCAGCATTTGTTGCTGCTACCTTTTCTGTATGGCATTATCTTCACAGGAGTGAAGTGGTTGTCTTTATTTGCATTTCTCTGACAATAAGTGACTTGGAGCATTTTATATATATATATTTGTTGGCCTTTTGGATCTCTTCTGTTGTGAATATTCTGTCCATATCCTCTCCCCATTTTTAGATGGGGTCATTTCTTCCCCCCGAGTTTGATGATCTCTTTACATATTTTAGTTATTAGCCCCTTGTCTGATACATGGCATGTAAAGAGCTCCCATTCTACAAGGGGTTGCTGGGGAATTATGCAGATGCAGTCACATCTGCCAAGGTGTCCCCTCAGGCTTTGCCACTTCCCGCAATATTCTCTCAGTGCCTTTTTCAACCAATCCTGTCCCAAAACGTCACTCCTGGTATTGTTCCTAACCAGATTCTATATTTGCTAATATAGAGATATTCAATCCAAAAGTTCAACAAAATGGCTTGGGAGGTTGTTTAGCAGTAAGGCACAGGATTTTCTTGTGTGAGTGCCCAGATTTCATTCACAACATTATTGAAGGGAAATCTTGTTGATCACACTTATCTCCCTCTCTTGTTTCACTATCACTTATTCTGCCAATAGTTTAAAATAGACTTGTATTGTCATCCCAGATGACACTACTTCAGATATCATAATGATGAAACCTCAAAAAATTAAAATCCCAAATGATCACAATCCTGAAAATACAGTTCTGGGGGGAAAATCAAAATGCTTTAAGAGATATTTATTTATAATTTAAAAGTGAATTTATTGGAGAAATGTACAAACACATGACAGAATACTTTTTATGCTAGTTCACAAAATAAAATGTGCATCAGAGAAATCTTATTTTTCGCAAATGCAAATGTACAAATGGGACTGAGATCACAATGTTTTTCTTTTTGTTTGTTTGTGTTGCTTCCAGGGTTATTGCTGGGGGTCCGTGCCCGCACCACAAATCTACTTCTAGAGGTCATTTTTTCCATTTTGTTGTCATTGCTGTTGTTACTGATGTTGTTGAATTGGACAGAGAGAAATTGAGAGAGAAGGGGAAGACAGACACCTGCAGATCTGCTTCACTGCTTGTGAAGCAACCCCTCCTGCAGGTGGGGAGCCAGGGCCTCCAACCAGGATCCTTACACAGGTCCTTACACTTCACACCATATGTGCTTAACCCACTGCGCTACCTCCCACACCCCCTGATTTAAGTATTTTTATGTTCTTGCATGTTTACATACAAGGTCAGCATTGTGAATATTGTGCAGATTCAAATTTGAAAGTAATATATTAAATGAATTAGAATTCCCTAAAAAAACTTGACGTACAGTCCTGGAAATGATGTGAAAATGAAATATGTGTTGTTAACTATAAACAAAATTATTGATAACTAAAAATAGTTCCAACAGTAAACAGAAATAAAATCCATATCTACTTTTTTGTTTGTTATTAATAGTTTGTTACAAGAGTGTAAGATTACAGTACATAGTTCCACACCACACCCACCACCAAATTTCTGTATTCTCACCCTCCCAAAGATAACCACCATAGTTCTTATAATTCTTACAGACAGTTTGCTTGCTTCTGTTTTGCTTGGAATTTCTTTTTCCTTTTCTTTTTGGCAAGTTCATGTAAGTTATATCTCTAGCATACCATAGTTCTTTTTCTCTGCTATTATAACTATCACAAGAGCTTGGTAATTCCAGGGCAATGCCATAGTTCCTGAAAGCCAGTCCTTTTTTTTTTTTTTTAAATAGGGAGATTGATAAATAAAGATACCCTCTTCCATCACTCTTGGAGCTACCTACCTACAGATGGTGGCAAGGTCTTGAATCAATTCCATTTATTTGAATCCAACATGGGTGTAAATTGTATTTAATAAGTACAATTTATCAGGAGCTGATGAGAAAAATAATAATGGAGTTACTTTGGAAAGTTTCATTTATTATACAAAGCAACATATTAATTAGTTTCCTGTGTCAGATTTACTATAAATTTAATTAGTCTACCTTCTTAGATAGATTCCTAACCAAGAATAGTTTACCCCCAATAAATAAATAAATAAATAAATAAAAAGAATAGTTTACTATGTAATGTGCTTTGTAACAGTGAAAGAACCTCTATTATCAAAGTATGCTTTGGTTCAATTCTCTGAACAGTTTCAATTATTTTTTAATATTATTTATTTACTTAGTTTTAAAAAAATCAATGAGAAAGTAGGAGAAGTATAAGGAAGGACCAGAGTACTGTTCATCTCTGGTGTAAGGTATTACTGGGAATTGAACTTGGAATCTCTGGGGACTCATGCAGGGAAACTAGTCTTCTTAAAGGTAGAGCTAATTCTCATGATTTTATTTCCAAAAAGAGGCATTTTTTAAGGCAAGCAAAATGGCATGTTATAAAGGAGTAGAGGTAAAAAAAAGTATTGTTTTTATTTCCTGTTTCAAACTAAAGCAGTATAAACATCTGACCCACATCTATAATAACTCAATATATTTGTGCTACTTACTCTAGAACAAATTAAATTAGAGTATTTATAATACTGGTTAAAATTTTAATTATGTAAAAATCTAGCTTGCATACAATGTATAATGGCAATGCTAATTACTCACATTCATAATAATCTTAGGAAGAGACTAATCTTTCTATGATGTTATTTCCAAAGACAAAGTAATATTAAAAACAAAAATGAAGACTTAATTAAGTCTTAAAAAATAGATTCTGAAAAATTAGCTGCATTTGCTAATTAATTTGAAATACAGAAAGCAGTAATATTGAGCGCTATTTAGTAAATACATTTGTAGTGTGTCAATGGCCTGTAGTCTTATTTTTCTCAGATTTAGACAAAATTGCTCCTGAGAACTTGACTAATTTTTTAAAGATAATTGAAAGTCTTACTTTGGGTCAGATTTCTCAAGGATATTGCAAAACAGATTCCTTTGATTTATTTTCATTTTATACTTTATGTCAAGAGCCATACCCTGCTTATGGGGGGGGGGGGGGCAGAGCAACTGAAAATAAAAGCTAAATTGTTTTGATACAGTAAAAGTATTGTCTTGAACTTAATAGACTATTTTCCCAAGAACATATAAAAGATTAACTTTAAAGTGTTAAAAATTAATGCTTTCCTCTAGAACCATGCCCTCACTATAAAGTAGCAATGATAGGAATTGCCTCAATTTCCAAAGAGAGTTTGGGTCAGCCTATTCTGTCACTCATTGACTTAATGGTCCTGAAATGAGTGTAGCCTAGAATGACAAGGACTCAGAAGTTATATAGTCTCCTGTGCTAAATATGAATATACATGGGCCCTTGTTAACTGTATTTAAATTTTTCTTCAAGTTTGGTAGCTACTCTCTGTCATTATCTAGCTTTCTAGTTCTATTCACAATTCTGACTACATCTTCCCAGACAATATTTTTAGCCCACCTCCATGTTGCTCAGGCAAAAATCCCTAAAATCATGGGCCCCTTAGGAATATAACTATAATAAATGTTTTAACTTCTTACCATTCTAAAATCTCTATTCTCACCTGCTTTATTTCTACTTTCTGATTTCTATTTATTAAAATGTTTGCCCTCCCTCATAAAGTACTGCCTTTCAGACACTAAGTTGTAGATACTACTATGACTCCATCCTGAATGCCATGAGCAGATTACCTCATCAATGTGTATAGGAACCTCCCCTCTCCAGAGCACTACCCCACTAGGGAAAGCAGAAACAGGCTGGGGGTATGGACCTACCTGCCAATATCCATGTCCAGTGAAGAAGCAATTATAAAAGCCAGAATGCCCATCTTCTATACCCCATAAATATTTGTGGTCCAGGATGGTGAATTGATAGAATAATGGTTATGCAAAGAGACCCCCTCATAACCGAGGCTCTGAAGTCTCAGGTTCAATCCCCCACACCACCCTAAACCAGAGCTGAAAAGTGCTCTGGTTAAAGAAAAAGGAAAATAAAAATGGGCCCATATTACCAGAGGGATAGAAATTTTAGGGGAAGATGACTAAAGAGCTCTGAAACCCAATTGTATCAGGAACAAGAAAGAGAAAAAAAAGGAAAGATATTTAGAAGTAGTGCTAGGTATAGATGACTTAAAAATAAAGAAAAAGCAGGACCATAGAAAAAAGGGAAAATATATATAGAAGATAGAAGAGCTATACATAGATATAGATAGATAGATAGATAGATAGATAGATGAATGATAGATTGATAGATGATACATTGATAGACATACAGTTAAAGAAATAATAGTCAACTCATATCTGTGACCTTGGGAAAACTACTGCAGTTTCCAATGAAGGACATGGGAACACAGAACTCTGGTTGGTGGTAGGAATGGTGTGGAATTGTACAAAATTGTTATTTTGTAATTTTGTAAATCACTAATAAAAAAGTAAAAAAAAATAATGTTTTCCTTTAATTTGCATAACCATGTATTAAAAGAACATTGCATCAATGTATCAAGTTAAAATAATTAGTAAATTGTACATTTAAAACAGTGATACAGAGGTCAGAAGATGGGTCTTTGGGTCACTGGATATGAAGTGTGTCTTACTTTGTGTACGTCCCACATTTGAGCCCTGTCACTTCCAGATAGTAGCATAACAATAGGGAAAGCTCTACTACTGAGTTTTCTCTTACTCAATATCTGTTTCTCTGTAAATAAAGATTTGGACTGGGCATGATGAAATAAGACAACATGAGATTCCAGCTCTGAAATTAACTAAATGAGTAGTGATGGGACAGCAAGATAACTCACCAGACAGGGGTGCTATTTTGTCACATGTGTGACACCAGTTTTAGCCTGGTCTTCATTTCACAGGGAGAAATCTCAGTGCTCTGGTGACTTTCCTTCTCACACTGTCCCTCTTAAGTCCAGAGTAGTGAAACCCCAGAAATGCAAGATAATTAAAGCAGTGTCATTAAAACCAAAAGAAGTAATAAAACAGCATTTGTGTTAACAGGTTAATTAGTTTATATCAATTTATTTTTATGTATGAAAGCTTAGTAGGTGGCTCGGTTTTAGTACTTATGCCTACATGAAGGAGTTGCTAGGTTGTATCTCATCCCTGGAAGGGGGAAAAACAGTGTAACTCCATGCATGGTGGATTAGTACTTGTTCTCTATTCTATATCTCAGTGTCTCATAAAAATAAAAATTTGTCCAGGAATATGACACAGAAATAGTGCATATCTGTGAGACCCTGCATCCAACCTCTAACATTGCACACAAAAATAAGTTTAAAAACAACAATTAGTGCCATAGACTCTCAGATTAGCAAAGGGAAAATGACTAGGAATAAGAAGACATCATTCTTAAATAAATGAAGTCATTAGATTCTGACAGATGGATTTTCATGCTTTATATTATTAAGAAATCTTCATCTGCATTATAAACAATGTTAATTTATTACACACCATTTTAAAAGACAGTTTAACAATTAAAATACTTAAGGTTATCTTAACTTACAGAGAAAAATAATTATCCCTATACAAGAAACCTATGAGATTTGGATTATAACATGAAGATGTTCCTCAAAAGATAATGTTTGGTAGAATGTCTTTAGAGTACCTGGTTTTCACCTTATCATCTTTGGATACCATACCACACACTATCAACAATTCTACAAATCCAAAACTTATCTTCCCTCTTCCAGTTGTCTTCCTAGAACGTAGCTGGCACATGCCAACTTGGATTTTCTTGAAATCCAAACGTTCACAATTTCTCACAAAGCCACTCAATCAGTCATTTCTATTTCTTTATTCCAAATAATGCAAACATGGCTATGTTCTGGATTATTCTGTGATAATCTTAGTAAATTTATTTTTTACAAGAACACCACTCAGCTCTAGCTGCTGGTGGTGTAAGTGCTAGAGCCTGGGTTAGTGGTTTACAGTACATTTATTGACATATGGTATAATTTCCCATCTCCCCATGATAAATGTCTGCAAAATATTCCCACCTCCAATTTAGGACCCCAAAATTGTTCTCATCCCTTCCCTCCCCAGAGTTTTTATTGGTGCTGGGCACCAACCCCAGGATAAGTTTCGCTTTTTATTTTTCCCTTGCTGTTCTTATCTCTCAAGCTCCTCTTGTAAGTGAGAGCATCTGGAGTTCATCCCTTTCTTTTTACTCTTCCTACCCAACACTTATGCCTTCAAGTTCCAGCCAAGGTAAAGGAAAGATGGAAAATGTCTTCTTCTATTTATTTTAGAGTTCCTGGTCTAATATACAGGTCTTTGATCCATTTTGATCTTATATTAATTCAATGTGTTAAGTGGTGGCCTAGTTTCACTTTTCTACATATGGCTGTCCAGTCTTGCCAGTACCATTCTTTTCTTTGTGGATGGTTCAAAGTGTCATTGTCAGCTTTCCATATTCTTTTATTGCAGGAAGATGTGTTAATTAAAATTTTATTCATCAATATTTACTTATTTATAAATAAACTGTCGAGAGAGGGAGAGAATTATGTATTTAGGACTTAATTCTGCTACTGGATTTTGAGATTAATACTCAAAGACAATTGTACTAAATAATAATCAGTACTTTTGCCTTTATTCTATTATTTGCTGATGTTGATACACAGTACTTGTACTAAATTCTTAAAGTCACGTTGATTTTTTAATTTAACTCTCATAATAGTATCATAGCAGGAGTGTTTTATTTAGAACCAAACAACAACAACAAAAGAACTTTAGCTTATTTTAATTTAAGGTTAATACTTTTAAATGGAATCCTGTAACTAGTTTTATAATAGCCAATAAATGATGATATTTTTACTACTATATGACATTAAGGTAGTGACTCCCTCAACTTTCTAATACCAAAGCTGAAGTAAAACTTCTCACAGTGCTAATAAACCACTAGTTTGATTTTTCTCTTTTCTGTTAGCTTTATGATACCCCTTCAGAACTTTCCACCAACTTGCCTCAGAAAGATGGAGAAGAGTTGTATACATTAGGAAAGAAGCAAATAAAATAATAATATGAATCATTAAAATAATCTGTTCTTGAGAAATAAGAGTAATGTGATGTTAAAGACTCCAAAGAGGGGGTTGAGAGGAGCTGTGCGGTGTACCTAGTTAAGCACACATAGTACTAAGCATAAGGACCTGATTAAGAATCCAGGTTCGAGCACCCCAGCTCCCCACCTTCATGGTAGAGGCTTAATGAGCAGTGAAGCATATCTGCAGATGTCTATCTTTCTCTCTCCCTCTCTAAGTCCCCCTCCTCTCTCAAATTCTCTCTGTCCTATCAAATAAAATGGAAAACGTTGTCACTAAGAGTAGAGGATTCATATTAAAAAAAAATTTTTAAAGACTCTAAAGTGTCCCCCAAAGTAGCAAAGGCTCCTGTCTTATGACTTCAAACTTGTTTCTTGAACAGAAATTACCTGGAATGGCATATTCCACAATCTATATAATGCAATACATTGAAGTCATGGCTCATTACTAATTCTTCTTCCATATCACTTTTAGAATTGTGGTTCTGGTGACCCTATTACCATCTTGACAGCTGATATTTATCCTGAATAGTTCACCATTTTGAAACCTGGTTGGCTTAACCTTATCCCATCAGCAGTAATTGGACTGAATGTGTGGGAAATGAAGCCACACTTATTAGGGCCTCAAAAAAAGGAGTTGCTTTAAAGTATGCCGAAAATAACGTGAGATGAAATAACCTGTTCAAGATATAGCTTATGAAAAACTATCTTTTGAAATCCTCACAATGGGCTTACCCTCCTGAAAATTGTCTATCTGGAACAGAACAGTATAATGTCTTAATACTATTATTTTGATATCAGTAATTACTGATTATTATCCCTGCTTAATCACAAAGATTCTCTAAGAGAAAATGAGCATTCTGCAATCATGCAGCTGGACAGGATGAGATGGAATTTCTTACCATTGTGAAATGAATCTTTTCAAGTAAGTTTTATCTAAATTCTCAAAATAGTCAAAGTGAAGCATGAAATACTATTTTCAATAGTTTGAAACACTCTGTGCATGGGATAATAGTAAATAAAAGATGATTCAGTGCAACTTTCCAGGAACTTCTGAGCAATGTGGTTAAAAACACAAATATAAGGACACATTTAAAGCTAGTTTCAGTTCTGACTCTGTTTTCTTTGATGCTGGGGCTAGGTTTAAGATGCTTTCAAATGAGACTGGTGTGTGCTTTAAAGGTACACTGGGGATGAAAATGGAAAAAGCTAGATAAAATAAACAGATTCCAAAGAAAATGAAATACTAACATCACTCTGAGATGTTACTTAATTTACGAAATCCTATTTAGCATGGCTTAATGATATAAGGGGGAAAAACATGCCTTATTACCAATTTAAGCAGAATTCTTGAGAATTGACAAGGGATCATACTTAAATGCATAGCCTAGAGTGTAGTGAGTTTTACATACTCATTGATGCCCTTTCTTGGCAATAACAGTCAATCCTAGATTGCTTTAGGAAACTACAAAAATGGAAATTACTGAGACCTGATTTGGTCTTATTGCTTTAACTAAATCCTAACACGTAAACTCAAAATATATGACTGCTGGAGCTAATTAATACCAGTTAATTTGCATATTCAAGAGTCTTCCCATAGTACTCTTTCTCTCTCTTAACTAACATAGGATGATTCTTGCAAAGCTCATGAGGCCATTTAAACAGTGAACCGGATTGAATTTTGTGTCTTCATTTAAAATGTTTTGAATTTTTCTTGAGCATCTTATTCCAGTTTAAATTCTGTCTTACTAGTTTTCCTCCCTAATAAATAGAAGACAAGGACTATTTCTTATCAAATTGTGCAATTTACATAGGCAGTGATGTCTTAAATTAGCATAATAAAAAGTTTTGGAAGTGATTGTGTGCTCATAAAATGATCCAGTCATGCATTTAAATACAGCAGAAAGCAAACTTAGGATGCATATTTGCAAAAAGGTCATAAAAATGCCAGAGTAAATTCATAACACAACAGAAATAGCATTTTAAAGTTATATGAATGGAATAAAAGTAACATATTTACTCATATAATTCCATTAATTTTCCTAAACTTCAACCTTGTTTTTTAAATGAATGTGAACAAAGAATAAGTAATACTGAAAGGAGGAATGTTTTATTACAAAGTGTGAAATTATACTAGCCAGGAGTATACTTTCACACTGCTCATAAAAATCAAGGTATATGTCGGAATATGTGTCAAATACGCAGAAAACGAAAAACAAGTGGCTACCTAAGTTCTAATTAAAGACCTGGCAAGCTAAGTATAATTTTCTGTATTACTGATTTAACTTCGTTTGATAAAAATCCATTGTTATTAGTGAATTTGTTGTTTCATGAAACATCTTATTTTATAAAATTGACTTAAACCACAGAGGAACTTGATAGAGAGTTCTCCATTAGAACATGTGTGTTATTGTGCAAATGGGCCCATATCTGAACCCTAGAATCATATGGGAGTTGCTGTAGCAGTGGAGAAAGATGCTGTGTTGTGTTTTTCATTCTCTCTGTGTCTCCTTTGTTTTCCCCAAAATCATTTTATTTATAGGTCAGATGTTGATACACACACACATGCAGTTTCCTTTCTCCCCATGATGAGTGCCTGCACACCACTCCCACCACCAACCCAAATATCTCTTTAACATTATATCATGAGAATCTTATGTATTCTCCCCATCCCCATTCATCCGTAGTCCAGAGTATTTTCCTTTACTGCAATACACCTCACCACTGCAATTTTTCTGTTTCCCTTTCATTGAAAAATGTACTATTGATTATCTTTTCACACACCTAATGAACAAATTCTCCTCCTTTCTTCCTGGTTGTCAAATTAAATTTTGCACCCATAAAGTAGAACAAGTGATCAAAGCTATTTACGGCTATTGCAATAAAGAAACAAGTGTAGTGTTAAATCTGCTGAAACAAAAGATATAATCATTTCTGGGAACTAAGGCACATAGATTGTAGAACATCCACCTTTGCTAATTTACCTGACACAAAGGGAAAGTAAAGTTTATGATATCTTCAGGACAGTATTTTATGATTTGAAGCAAGCATCACTGGCTCATATTCAACTCTCTCACAGACTGAGAGTGGGAAAGCATTTGGGAAGTCCTTTACAGAGAGTGGAAGTGAGAACTTCTTGATGCTTCCTGGCAGATTAGTGGTCAATTAAAGACTGGGATGGGATTCATTTTTTTCTAGGTCTGAAATCCCACACATTATTATACAATTTCAGTGCTTCTGAACTGATTTTTTCATTCTTTTTTATTATTTTGGAAAGAAAAGACAGAGAAAGACATAGCATACCACAGAATTGCTCCAACAACTGTGGAACCTTTGTAGGGCTATAATTGTCCCAAGTGATTATGAGGTTCTTGAGAAAGATAGCCCTGATTTTAAAACTAGCAAAAAAAAATTTTAAAAGATTTAAATCTCAATTAGCTAAATAATTTCCAATTATAAATTATCAAAAACATATACTGTAAGAATAAGGAGCCAGGAAGACTGGGAGATAATTCAACCAGTAGAATGCACACACACACACACACACACACACACACACACACACACACACACACACACACATTTTGTTTGAGGTCCTGGATTTAAGACCACACACAAAATGGGAAATGTGGATGGCAATGCAATGTCTGTGCTCTAACTCTCCCTCTTTTTCTTCTCTCACTTCCCTCTCCAATAAATGAAAACAATAGCTCAGGAAGTCTACTCAGTGGTAGTATCCCATATGTATAGAACACTGGGTGAAAAACAAAGCCAGGGCATAGTACAGAGGTAGCATATAAGAATCACAACTCACATACAAGAGGTTTCAGGTTTGATCTCTGCTAACACTAATAACAAGAACTGAGCCATGTGCTGACTAAGGAGGAGAAGGAGGATGAGAAAGAGGAAAAATAAAGGAAGAAAAAAGTAAAAGAAAGAAATGGGAAATCACTTGGGACTATAACAGAGAGGATCAGAACTACTTTGGAAACCCACCAAATCACTGGTGAGTGCAAACATATGTTTCTCATGGACAGAGAAGAACCTAAGGAAAGATTCCTTGTGCTAAAGATAATATCTACTCTTGAGTGGCTGGTAACAGTATGGCAGTTTGCCAGTTAAGGAACCACCTCCAGTCTGTTTCACAAACAAAAAGACTGCTGAGTGTTGGATAGTATGCCAGCTCCCCCTGGCTTCTGCTTAACCATATCCCCATATGTTGTTTTCGACGGGTTAGGTTGTTTTCGCCAGGTTATGTTGTTTTCACTGGGCTAGGTTGTTTTCGCTGGGCTGGCTTCACGGGCGGGTAACAGACGACCAGGGACTCATGGTTGAGCTGTAGGCAGTATCTCTTTATTCATGCAGGACACAGCACAATCTAAGACGAGCTAAGCTAAACTCAAGTACCCTAAAACTCACAATGCTGTCTTTATATATACTTGCCAAGTAGGGTGGAAACAGGATGTGACATAGAGAGGGTGGAGAGAAGTGACTGGTGAAAATCAGAGTGTGACAAGGAGGGGGCAGAGCAGGCGAGAATCCTATCACTGAACCACCAATGCCCTGGAGTGCTTTATGTAAAAGTGATTTATGTAAATAGACCAAAGCTTTGAATGGGATTGAATCTATCCCTATATAGGCATATGGTTAAGCAGAAGCCAGGGGGAGCTGGAATACTATCCAACAGCTGAGGGGAGGAGAGGACTCCCATAAGGCTCACCAAATGGAACTATGAGTATCCATTGCTACTGCCCCTCAGAGACTGGAGTAGCAGCCGAGTGGGATGGGGGGACAAAGAAGGGACCAGGAAACTCAGGAGAAGATGTACACTCCAGTGGACAAGAGGTGGGGCTGTATAGTGGGAGAGCCTTTCCACATTATTCTCCTGATGAGTTGGGAAACATGGTGAATAACTGCCACAGAATCTGCAAAGTGTAAACAGCATTTGTTTGTAAACACACAAGGCCAAGTAGTGCTGCCCACCTTGGTTCTGGTTGTTGGCAGAGCTGCAGAATTGAACTAGGGCTTTGGATCATCAGGGGATGGGAGTCTGCATAACCAATGTGTTATTTCTCCCCCACCCTGATTTATCTCTTGTTCAGGAGTTAGTGATTAAGATAAAAAATCTACTTATATGTAAAAGGCCCTTAGGCCTACAGGGAAGATAAAGAACAAAAGAGGTATTAACAGCCACTGTTCTTCAACTAGGGGATTGAGAAAACATTGAAACAACTGTTAATATCCACAACTGTGATTTTTTAAATTTATTTATAAAATAGAAACACTGACAAAACCATAGGATAAGAGGGGTAAAATTCCACACAATTCCCACCACCGAACTCCATATCCCATTCCCTCACCTGACAGCTTTCCTATTCTCTATCCCTCTGGGAGCATGGACCCATAGTCTAAATTATATGGTGCAGAAGGTGGAAGGTCTGGCTTCTGTAATTGCTTCCTAGCTAAACATGGGCATTGACAGGTTGATACATACTCCCAACTTGTCTCTCTCCCTAGTGGGGCAGGGATGTGGGGAGGTAGGACCCAGGACATATGGTGGGGCCATCTGCCCAGGGAAGTCAGGTTGGCATCATGATAGCATCTGGAACTTGGTGACTGAAAAAGAGTTAAGATATAAAGCAGAACAAATTGTTGACTAATCATGAACCTAAAGGCAAGAATACTGTGGATGAATATTTGGGGGTTCATTTTGGAAAACTCTACTAGGTCTATTTTAGGTATATTCCAGTGGGCTGATGACCGAACTAGTTTTACCTGCACATGATGTACAGGCAACTTGACCTATTGTCTGGAGGGATGGTGTCATAGTTGGAAAAAGGACCAGAAAGCTGAATCAGGGAAGAGAGTAGCATCCAAATATGGTAAAAGTATATATACATTTTTTAACAGTAAACCCTATCTATCTGACCTGGGACCCATATTCAGCACAGGAGCCTATGTAACCTCTGCATCCCTGTAGGTCTGAGCTCACATTCCATGGTCTTAGCTAGGAACATTCCAGGCTGTGCCAATTTCAAGACCCATCATCCTTGGATGATACAGAGAGTATGCTATGCAACCTCCCTTTGGAGAATGGAATATTCCTTACTGTTGTTGATTAACATTGAGGGCCAGGTATAGGGGCCCACAGAGGGGGTCATTATTTTTTTCCTGATGGAGATGACCAGAGATAGTGGCAAAAGGGATCTGTTAGAGGTCTAAGCCCATCATGTCTGTGTGGGAATCCCAGGACTCCCTGACTAGAGCCTGATAGTGACTAAAGACTCATCATTAAATTATGCCAGTATCTTGCCCTTATTCAGCTTTAGTAGTTCTTACTTTGTCTGACAGGTTAGCTTTGGAGTGATTGAGGGGGACTTGCAATAGAAGGTAAGTGAGAAAGGTATCTAGATCTAAGTAGAAACTATTTTATTAGGTACTTTATGATTTTTTTTAGGTATTTCTGCTTGTTTGCTACATTTATTGACTCACTGCAAACTACTGTGCACTTTTACTTTAAGGTATATGTTTTCCCCCAACTTCTGAATATATGTATTTATGCCCCATCTCATGGACCCTGGTCTATATCTAGGTTTTGAGGTTTGTTAAGATACCACTTGGAATGGAATTAAGGAGTCCTATGAGCTAGGAAATGTCTCACCAAAGTAATAAATCTGGTGGGTTCACATTCCACACCTGACATCTCTAGGTACAGTCCAAAGTGAAACATGTTGAGGTGGTACTGATTGTGTTGATTAGGTTGGCATCAGCAGGTTCAGTATCAGTTGTTATGAATTGGAAGAAGAATGCAGGGAAATGAACTGTGCCCTACAGGTTTCAGGACTGGGAGAAATATGGGCTTTATAGATAAAGGGGAAGGTTTCTGCTGTCTTAGGGTTTAAGAAAGCAGTAGATAGTTATAGCTATAACCAAATCATTTGGCAATTGGGTTAACTTTGAAAATCCTAGTTAGGATTTGCTGTAGCATACAAGACCTTGCCATAATTTACATCCTTTTATGCTATTTACTTATAGCTGTATATTATAAAGTAACACCACCCTTTGCTTTTGTTCTCCCTGGTCTAAGCTTTTAGGAGATTTAATATTTCAAAGAACAAGTCATTATTAGAAATGTATTAACCATTTGAGCTCACTGTTAGCATTCAATCTGATTACTAATTTGAAGTCATTAAGTGCTTAGATTGAAAGAACTTATGCTCAGAGCTATGTTCTAAGCAATAAAAAGTTTGAGACATTCAATCCATTCTTCCCCTCTCATAAGTTGAAAAGTAATTTGTGAGCCTATATGTTAATAGGAGTGTATGAATTCTTAAATACCTTACTTAGAAAACAAACCACTCCAGGCAAGAGTGATCAGTAGACTGAAAAGTACAGAGAGAGGGACCTCATAACAAACTATATGCAATGGTTAAACTAGGAAGAAACATTGGGGAAATGAACTAGGACAAAAGTCCATCCAAAAGCCCCCCAAAGGTAGAGCACATAAGAATGAGGACAACATCTGAATGTTAAATGAGGAATTAGTCAAAGGAATGAGGAAAGCATTTGCAAGTAAAGTCATCAGAAATGGGAAACAGCAAATGATACTTAGAGAGAATATACTGTCTTGAGGGAATTAGAGAGCTGAAAGCTGAAATACCTGAGCTAAGAGCACAACTAGTTGAACAAGCTAATACAGTATCAGAACAGGGTAACAAAACAGCTGAGCTACAGAAAACAGCAGAGTGGAGAGAGAACAGAATAAATGAGGAAAAAACATAATTAGCAAGATTGAGAATGAATTGGAGAAAACAAAGAAAGAAGAGATCTCTAAAAGAGATTAAGAGATACTGAAAGCAACAACAAAGACATGTGGGATGAATATATACATATATATGAATTAATGGCTTGCTAAAGGAAGAAAGAGAGGGAGGGGAAGAAAGCATTCTATAGCACATAATAGCTGAAAACTTCTCCAGTCTAGACAACATAAAAGACATAAAAGTTAAAGAAGCCCAGAGTGTTCCAAACAGAATTAACACAGACTTACAGACACCAAGATACATCATATTTAGAACGGTAAGGAATAAGGATAAAGAAACGATCCTGAAGGCTGAAAGAGAAAAACAAAGAGTCGCCTACAGAGGAAAATCCATAAGATTAGCAACAGATTTCTCCTCACAAACACTAAAGGTCAGAAGGGAATGGCAAAATATCTACTGAGTTCTCAATGAGAAAGGTTTTCAACCAAGAATAAATATTATATCCTGCTAGAATGTCATTCAGACTAAATGGAGGCATAAAAACCTCCAACAAGCAACAATTGAAAAAATCAACTATCACCAAACCTGCCCTGAAAGAAGTTTGAAATGTCTCCTATAAAAATCAGATGACCATAAACATGCCATATGTCAGAAAACCCTAAAAATCTACAATAATGGTGTTAAAATATTTTCAGTCTATAATATAAGTAAATGTCAATGGCTTGAATTCACCTATGAAAGGCACAGAGGAGGAAGATGGATCAGAAAACACAACCCAACAATATGCTGTCTGCAGGAAACCCACTAACCCAACAAGACAAACATGGACTCAAAGTGAAAGGATGGAAAGCTATCAAACAAGCCAATGGCCCACAAAAAAGGGCAGGAACAGTTGTTCTCAAATCTGACAAGATAGACCTTAAATAAAATGAAAAAAGATGAGGTACTCAGATGATCAGTCAATAAAAAGGACTTTACAATTATTAAAATTTATGCACCCGGGAGTCGGGCTATAGCGCAGCGGGTTAAGTGCAGGTGGCGCAAAGCACAAGGACCGGCATAAGGATCCCGGTTCGAACCCCGGCTCCCCACCTGCAGGGGAGTCGCTTCACAGGCGGTGAAGCAGGTCTGCAGTTGTCTATCTTTCTCTTCCCCTCTCTGTCTTCCCCTCCTCTCTCCGTTTCTCTCTGTCCTATCCAACAATGACGACAACAACAATAATAACTACAACAATAAAGCAACAAGGGCAACAAAAGGGAATAAATAAATAAAATAAAAATATTAAATAAAATAAAATAAAATAAAAATTATGCACCCAATGAGAGACCATCTAAATACATCAAGCATCTAGAGAAAGGGCTATAGCAATATATTAACATTGACACATTAATATTAGGGGACTACAACACCCCATTCAACTTGACAGATCAGGCAGAAAACCAGTAAAGAAACAATGGAGCTAAATGAAGAGATAGAAAAACTGGAACTATTGGACATTTTCAGAGTCATTCTTCTTCTTCTAGCATTTGCCCTTCTTCCATAGCCAGTCAACAGCGTCAGGTTGAAAGCTGTCAGGAGCTGCTTGTTGCTGGCTTTGAAAGCGACTGGGATCCATGTGGATTCAGTCGGCTAGGAAGGATTGTCAGTTTCCCCAATGAATGGGTACTCACGGGATGCACCACGAGAAGGTCGATCCAATGCATCCCTCAGAGTCATTCACTCCAAGAAACTGGAATACACATTTTATTCATAACCACATGGGTCATTCTCAAGGATAGACCATTTGTTAAGCCACAAAGACAGTGTCAGCAAATTCAAGAGCAATGAAATAATGCCAAGTATCTTCTCAAACTAAAGTGAGGTAAATTAATACCTAAAAATAAACAAAAAAATTAGTAAAATTCCCAAAATGTGGAAACTCAACATTACACTACTTAACAACAGCTGGGTCAATGTAGAAATTAAGGAAGAAATAAAAATGTCTCATGAGTTCAATGAAAATGAAGATACCAGCTATCAAAATGTTTGGGACACATTTAAGGCAGTACTGAGAGGGAAGTTCATAGCCATATAAGCACACATTACAAAACAAAAGAAAAGTTCAACTAAACAACCTTAATGCTACAAATGTTTGTCTGGATCCAGAAAAGACCTAGAATTGCCAAAACAGTCTTGAGAAGAAAGAATAGAACTGGAGTCATCATACCCCCAGATCTCCAATTGTATTATAGGATCATTGTCATCAAAACTGCTTGATACTGGAACATAGACACACTGAACAGTGAAATAGAATTGAGAGCATAGACATAAGCCCCCACACCTGTAGTTATCTAATCTTTGACAAAGGTGCCCAGACTATTAAATGGGGAAAGGGGGGTCTCTCCAACAAATGGTGTTGGGAAAAATGGGTTGAAACATGCAGAAGAATTAAACTAAACCACTGTATTTCACCAAATACAAAAGTAAATTCCAAGTGAATCAAGGACTCGTATATTATACCAGAAACTATCAAATATTTAGAGAGAAATATTGGCAGAAGTCTTTTCTGCATAAATTTTTAAGATATCTTCAATGAAATGAATCCAATTACTAAAAAGACTAGGGCAAGAACAAACCAATGGTACTACATCAAATTTAAAAGCTTCTGCTCAGCAAAAGAAACCACTATCCAAACAAAAAGACCACTCAGAGAATAGGAGAAGATCTTTACATGCCATACATCAGACAAGAAGCTAATAACCAAAATATATAATAGTCCACCAAACTCAGCAACAAGAAAACAAATGACCCCATCCAAAAATGGGGAGAGGACATGGACAGAATATTCACCTAAAGTCAGAGAAATATATGAAAATTTTTTCGAAGTCATTAATTGTCAGAGAAATGCAAATAAAGCCAAAACTGAAATACCACTTCATTCCTGTGAGAATGTCATACACTATGATCCTGCAATTCCTCTGCTGGGGGTATATCCTAAGGAACCAATAACAGCCATACAAAAAGGTTTGTGTATACCTATGTTCATAGCAGAGCAGTTTATAATAGCCAAAACCTGAAAGCAACCCAGGTGTCCACCAAAAAATGTGTGGCCAAGTAAATTGTGATATATATATATATATATTGCAATACTACTCAGATATTAAAAGTGGTGATTTACAATTTTCAGCCCATCTTAGATGGAGGCTGAAGAAATCATGTTAAGTGAGATAAATCAGAAACAGAAGGATTATGCCATGATCTCACTCACAGGAAGAAATTGAAAAACAAGGTCAGAAGAGAAACACTAAGCAGAACTTGGAATGAAGTTGGTGTATTCCACTAAAGTAAAACATTCGGGGGGGGGGGCATTCAAATCCTGAAATATGATGGCAGAGAACCTAGTGGGAGTTGTATTGTGTTGAAAACTGGAAAATGTTATGCATGTACAAACTATTGTATTTACTGTCAACTCAAAAACATTAATCCTGCAATAAAGAAAAAAGAACAATAAAAGAAAGAAATGAAGAAAAAGGAAGAAACTTGTCTAACATTTAATTAAGCTGATGGTATGGTTGTCTAAATTTGCAAAAATGTCCTCATTTTAAGAACCAATCATAAATCTATGTTTGACTTCTTACTTTCACTTTTCTGTGTAGTAGTTTAAGGAAGAAATGTGGTCTGCTCTAATATGAAGGAATGTGCTTGTCAAATGCTTTCTGTTTTTTTGTCTACTGAAAGAAGTGTGGATATGGAATTTGTCTTTATTCATTAATATGGTATGTTACATAAATAGATTTTTCAGATGTTAAGTATACCTTGCATTTCTGGGACAAATTCCAATTAGATACTCAATTTTAGGTATTCTTCAATTTGTTTTGCTAATTTTGTTAAGGAGTTTTCATCTAGATTCATAAGAGATATTCAACTGTAGTCTTTGTTTTGATTTATTTCTCAATTTTTAGTATCAAAATAAAGTTGTCATAGACTAACTTTGGAAGAGTTTCTACCTTTTTAATCTTTTGGAGAAATATTTTGTGAAGAATATGAATATATATATATTTGTTTTCTTGATGAGTTAGAGCTTCAAGTATGCATGGTATCACCACTTCTGAACTTTTTTTTTCATTCAAATAGAGTGAGAGAATAAGGTGGGGGTGGGGTGGAGAAAGACAGTCCATAGCACCAGATCTGCCCCAGTTCCCTGGAAATCCAGTGTTTTACATTCTCCAAAACTGGGCCATGACCATGGCAAGGCACATATGCTAACCCACTATTTCAGCCATCTAGTCCTCTTCCATTCCCCCACCACCACCTTTAAAAATATGTACAGAGTCAGAGATCAAACTCAGTGTCTCTTACTTGCAAACTTGTGCTCCACCAATGTGATATCTCTTAGATCACCCTGAACTTCCCTTTGTGGGATAATTTTTAACTTATCAGTTCAACTTCTTGTTATAAGTCTATTCATATTTTCTCTCCAGTAAGTTTTACTGTTGTGTGTCTCTAGGAATTTTCCATTTCATCTTTTCTAAAAATAGCTCCTCTTTTGTTGATTTTTTTTGTTCATTCATACTGATTGTGCTTATATATTTATTTTTTCTTTGCCTCCAGGTTTATCACTGAAATTGAGAGGGGAGGGGGAAATAGAGAGGGAGAGAGAGACTTGCAGATCTGCTTCATTGCTTGTGAAGCACCCACATACACACACACACACACAGGTGGGGAGCCTCGGGCTAGAACTGGCATCCTTGTGCTTCACACTATGTGGCTTAACCCTGTGCACCACCACCTCCTTGCTTATTCTTTCTTTCTCCCTACTTAATTTGATTTTCATTTGTTTTTCCCACTTTTTAAGGTGTAATATTATGTTACTACAATTATTTTTGTTCTTTTTTTTACTAGTGGTTTGAAAGATTATAAGATAACAGGGTACAATTTCACACTGCCCCTTCCATCAAAGTTCTATCCCCTCACTCTCCCAATAATAATCATCATAGTTGTGTTTTCTTTCTTCTTTTTGGGGAGGGGGGAAGTTAATGGTTCACAGTATAGTTTGACACACATAAGAACAACCTCTCATCTACCCCTGAGGGATGTCTGAGAGTCACTTACTCCCCCAACCTTGTGCCCCCTACCCCATCATACACCAGGACCCCAATGTCCCTTCATCCTCTCCCTTTCTTTTCATCCCCCAGTGTCCATTGCTTCCTTGCAGTAATATAAGGACTTAGGGTTAAAATTTTAGGTTTTTTTGTATTTGAGAGTTTGAAGCATTAACCATACTTACAATCTCCAATTATATTTATTTTTTCCTAAGAATTTCAATTAACTTAAAGTATAATTTCCTTACTAGGTGATAGTTTGTTCCAACTTATCTCCTTTATGCTAATTTTGGCAACTATATCACTTCTGTCTATCTTATATGCATGTTAATAAAATCAAATATATATGTTTAATTAACTTCTTTCAATCAAAAGAAAATGCAGTAATACCATTCTGCAATTAGTTAAGTAATTTTCACTAGCGTTAATCTTCATTTTTTAAACCTTATTTTATATTTATTTCATGTAGTTCAAATATTTTAAAATTTATCTTGGGAGAGAATCTGTATCTTGGTAGAACTATACTGTTTGGAAGTCGGGCGGTAGCACAGAGGGTTAAGCAAGGAATGGCATAAGGATCCCCAGCCTCCCCACCTGCAGAGGAGTCGAGGAGTCGCTTCCCAGGAGGTGAAGCAGGTCTGCAGGTGTCTAACTTTTTCTCCCTTCTCTGTCTTCTCCTCCTCTCTCCATTTCTCTCTGCCCTACATAACAACGATGACATCAATAACAACAATAGCGACAACAACAATAAAAAACAACAAGGGCAGCAAAAGGGAAAATATAAAAAAAATTTAAAAAGAACTATACTGTTCAACTCCCCAATATTTTTTTACCTCTTATATTTTATAATATGTCTACAAGGGCAGGCAGCAGCTTACAGTGTTAAGCACACAAAATGTGAAGAACAAGGAGCAGCACCTGGTTTAAGCCCCCAGCTCCCCACCTGCTTTTGTGTTAGAAGAAAAGGAGAAAAATGGACATAGTAGAATTAGCACAGCAAGTAGAAACTAAGCAATTCAATGACAAAACCAACTATTTAACAATCTGCTATATATAAATGGTTACCACAACATGGTAGTCTATATCCAATTCTAGATCTCCTCAAGTTACTATTTTTGCTGCTGTGCATCTAGACTGAGACTGCCATTTAAGGAGACTGAATGACAGTGCACCCAGAAGAGTAAACATATTAATATGTGCAAGTACCAGGGATGCAAACACAGTCCCAGGGAAGATACCGGGTATGAAGCTTCACAAGTGCTGAAGCAGTGCTGCAGGTACCTTTCTTCCTCACCCTCCACCTCATCCATTTCGCTTTGTCTTTGTCAGGGGAAAAAAATAGGTTGCTGGAAGTAAAATTGTCATACAATCACATAGGCACAGCAATAGTCTCCATGGCAAGCAGGAGAGAGATGGGGGGGGAGGGAGAGAGAGAAACCGCCACTTAGTATACTGAGGTAAACATTTTACCATTTGGATTTAAGAAGATTTATTGCCGCATTTTTAACTTCTGTACCCATCCTTCATATCTTTTTCCCCATTGAAGAGACATTAGACCTTATTTAGTCTCCATAAGCATAGTTTCTTGTGAAATATCTATTTTGAGAATCTCCAAGCATGATCAACTGCAAAATGAGTCCTAAGCAGAAGATGACTTGAAGTGCGTCTTAAGCTTATTTACAAATTAGAAAAAAAGTTCGTCATTACAAAAGTACTGATTTAATTTTGGTAAAGTTAATGAAAATATTTTGGTTTTCAAACATAATTATCCAAGAGTCAAGTATCTTAAATAATTTTTCACTGGATATAATAAGATCATATACATGACATTGAAAAGAATACACTTTTTTAGTTTGCAAGTTGTGGGAATGGAAAAAAGTTCTTGTACTCTGCTAAGTTTTTCTGAGTCCAGACAAATAATTTAAACAAACATTATGCAAAAAGTAAATAAAAATGTATTAATAGTACATGTCCATCCTATACATATAGACAGTTCCAGAATTTTTTAGTAATTTGTTATATGACCCTAAACATGATCATAAAAAAATATTCCTACTTCAGAGGTCTTTAGGAAGAAGAAACATAGGAACATGAAGGTTATTAAAGACACAAAATGGGGCAAAACTTGAGGTCTACAGAGTTACGTTACTGCTTGATCTTGACTTGATTCTTCCTAGGAGAAAGCTTTAACTCAAGAGTAACTTATTTATTTTTTATTAGTGATTTAATAATGAATGACATGACAGAGGGGTACATCTCCATCCAATTCCCACTACCACAACTCCATACCCCATGCCCTCCATTGTAAGGTTCCCTATTCTTTATCATTCTGGGAGTATGGACCAAAATTCTCTATGGGGTACAGAAGGTGAAAGGTGTGGTTTCTGTAACTGCATCTGTAATTGTTTTACTGCTGAACATGAGTGTTGGCAGGTTGATCTATACACCCAGCCTATTTCTATCTTTCCCTAATAGGATATGACTCTGAGGAGGTGAGGTTGCAAGACACATCGGTGAGGTTGTCTGCCCAAGGAAATCAGGATGGCACCATGGTAGCATCTGCAACTTAGTGACTGAAAAACAATACTATGTAAAGCAGCCAAATTGTTTAATAATCAGGAACTTAAAGATGATAATAGAGCAGATGAAACTAAGGGTCTTTGTATGAGCAGAAGCTAGAAAGTCTATTTTGGTTATATTCCAAGGGAACCATGACTTTAGTTTAGTAATTTTAGTAACTTTCATTCTGTATCCAGGACATCACCTTTGAAATCAGCTTTTTGGAAAGGATATATTTGGTTGATGGCAGAGTTTTGCTCTATTACAGTCCCCCTTTGTCATATGTCAAGAAGTTCCATAATTCAGTAGTTGATTAGTTCACTTATATCAAAGAAACATTCTCTCAGTCCTAAGAATTTATTAATCTAATTAAATAGTTGTGACAAAATTCTTGAGGTAGTTTTGTAGATAAATTCCAAAGGTAAGTCTATTATTGTATAATATACAAAATGAAAAAGAGGTAAAACCGAAAGTCAGATGAAAATCCAGTCAGGAGCTCTGAGGAAAGCCAGTGGAAGAGACTCCTAGATGTCAAGCTTGAAGCAGGTACAGGTGACAGTTTTTCATGGGCTTTTATCTCTAGGATTATAAATTATTTGTATAAGTAGCACTGAAATATAAAGTTAGTTCTGGCACAATCATTTTGATAATTTCTCTGAAATCTATATTGTGTCTCCCACCTCCACCTTGCATAGTTTCAGGAAAGACTTGGCTATTTTTTTTTATCAATTCTAGCCAAAAAGAAAAATTGTAAATGTTAGTTTGTAAAGCCAGAGTCAAATATATTTTTTATTTTATTTATTTAAGAAAGGAGACATTAACAAAACCATTGGATGAGAGGTACAGCTCCAAACAATTCCCACAACCCGATCTCCATATCCCATCCCCTTCACTGATAACTTTCCCATTCTCTATCTCTCTGGGAGTATGGACCCAGGGTCATTGTGGGTTGCAGAAGGTGGAAGGTCTGGCTTCTGTAATTGCTTCCCCACTGAACATGGGCATTGACTTGTCGATCCATACTCCCAGTCTGCCTCTCTCTCTCCCTACTAGGGTGGGTCTCTGGGGACGCGGAGCTCAAGGACACATTGGTGGGGTCGTCAGTCCAGGGAAGTCTGGCTGGCATCATGCTGGCATCCAGAACCTGGTGGCTGAGTGATAAAGCTGAAGGGTTGTAATTCCACACCTGAAGTCTCTGGACACAGTCTGAAGTGAAGCATGCTGAGGTGGCACTCATTGTATTGATTAGATTGCCATCTGCAGATGCAATATTATTTGATTTGAATTGAGAGAAGCATGCAGGAAAGTGGGTCCCACCATAAGGTTCCAGGACTGGGGGAAATAAAGGCTCTATAGTAGAAATGTGAGGTTCCTGCTGTCTTAGGGTTCAAGAAGACAGTGGTTAGTTATTGTTATCATCTCATTATTTGGTAATTGGGTTAACTTTGAAAAGACCCTTTGTTAGGGTTTGCTATATAATACCCAGCATGTTGTATATAGCAGTGCCACCGGTTGCTTCTGTTCTCCGTGGTCTAGGTTTTTGGGAGATTCGACATATCAAAGACTCAGCGTATGCATTAAAAAGACTCTATGTTTTAAAAAGTTGTAGACATATGATCAATTTTTATTATTAATTAAATAGTGGTTTATATGACTACACTTTAATGGGAGTGTATGTAAACACCATTCCCACCAGCAAAAGACTGTGTTTCATTCCACCTACCCACCCCTCCCCCACCCCATCCCCGAAGCCCCGGGAAGTTTAATGTCTACCCTCCCCCTCACCACAGGGTTTTTACTTTGGTGCCCTACTCTCCATTTAATCAGATCCTATTTTAGTTTCCCTTTCTGTTCTTCTTTCTCAACTTCTGTTGATGAGTGGGAACATCCCATACTCATCTTTGTCTTTCTGACTTAGCTCACTTAATATAATTCCTTCTAGCTCTGTCCAAGATGGGTCAGATTGTCGGGGTCTCTAGCAGGGTGATCGCCAGGGAAAAGCTAACAGACTGGCTCTTTCTTGCTTGCCACAGGGGATGACATGAAGTAAAAGACACTGGGGAGACCTGCAGCTTGCTCAGACCTCAGATCTCAAGTCTCAGGTCTCAGGTCTCATTTATTAGCAGGTGGACATGAGTTAAATAGAAAAAACAAACAAAGGGAATTATTGAAATATGTCAGAAATTACAGGTTTCTTAAAAGTTGGCTTGCCCCTATGGTAGGGGGCTGGTATGACAAGAATTGATGCAGATACAGAAAGGTCAAGATAATTAGTCTCCTGATGCAGGCAATTAATTACCCAAAGGTGTTTGAGGGGAGGAGAGGGGTTGAACCAGTTAAGGCAAGATAGAGAGAAGATAAGCAAGGTTTGATGCAAATTGAGGACATCAAAGGGCACTGCTAGGAGTGTGTGATAAGGTGTGTTCTTCTGTGATCAGAAGGTAAGGTTCTTCTTCTAGCGTTTGCCCTTCTTCCGTAGCCAGTCAACAGCGTCAGGTTGAGCCTGATGTGAAGTTTCAAGACCTCCTTTGAATCTGGAGAGGTAGCAGTCATTGACTATGTGGGTCATAGTCTGTCTGTAACCGCAGGGGCAATTCGGGTCGTCTCTGGCTCCCCAGCGATGGAACATAGCAGCGCACCGGCCATGGCCTGTTCGATAGCGATTGAGGAGGGCCCAGTCATAACATGCTAGGTCAAAGCCGGGTTGACGCTTGCAGGGGTCTGTGATGAGGTGTTTGTTCTTTACCTCAGCTGACTGCCAACTCTGTTTCCAAGAGACTGGAACAGAGAAGTTCAGTGTAGGCATAGGGGACCAGATTGGGTGACGAGACGTCAAGCGTTGGACAGGGTGGGCGAAGATATCCGCGTATATTGGCAGGTCCGTTCGAGCGTAGACGTGGGAAATGAACTTAGATGATGCCACATCCCAACGAATATCTGGCGGGGCGATGTTGCTAAGAACTGGCAGCCATGGAACCAGGGTGGAACGGATGGTTCCAGAAATTATCCTCATGGAGGAATATAATTTGGAATCGACCAAGTGGACATGGGGGCTACGGAACCATACTGGGGCACAGTATTCTGCAGTGGAATAGCATAATGCCAGAGATGATGATCGTAGTGTGGAAGCGCTCGCGCCCCATGAGGAGCTGGCCAGTCTTGCAATGATGTTATTCCTCGCACCCACCTTTGCTGCAGTTTTTATGAGATGTTTGTGAAATGACAGAGTGCGATCGAGAGTAATGCCAAGGTAGACTGGCTGGGCTTCATGTCGGAAGAAGATAAGGTGACTTTGAGTAAGTGAATCTTAAAGTAGGTGGCCATGTGGCCTGCTGTTAATGAGGAGAAGTATTGGGGTTTCTGTGGGCCTGAGAGTCCAGAAGGAAGAAATAAGTCTGAGTTTCTCCCCTTTTGCTCACCTCGGTTGAGAGAGACTAACCAAGAGGGTATCTTCTCAGACCTCCATCCAAGAATGGGGAGTTCTCCCTAAGCTCTATCAAGCTTACACATAGTCCCAACATCAGATAAGGTGGGTTCATTGTTCTTAATAGCTGCATAGTATTCCATTGTGTATATGTACCACAGCTTTCTCAGCCACTCATCTGCTGTTGGGCACCTGGGTTCCGTCCAGGTTTTAGCTATTATGAATTGTGCTGCTATGAACATAGGAGTACACATATCTTTTTGATTGGGCATTATGGAATCCTTGGGGTATATCCCCAGGAGAGGAATTACTGGGTCATATGGAAGATCTATGTCCAGCCTTGTGAGAGTTCTCCAGACTGCTCTCCACAGAGGTTGAACCAATTTACCTTCCCACCAGCAGTGCAGAAGGGTTCCTCTGTCCCCACAACCTCTCCAGCATTTGTTGCTGCTCTCCTTTTTGATGTACGCCGTTCTCACAGGAGTGAGGTGATATCTCAGTGTTGTCTTTATTTGCATTTCTCTGACAATCAGCGGCCTGGAGCAGTTTTTCATGTGTTTGTTTGCCTTTTGGATCTCTTCTGTAGTGAATGTCTTGTTCATATCCTCTGCCCATTTTTGGAAGGGGTCATTTGCTTTTTTAGTGCTAAGTTTGCTGAGCTCTTTATATATTTTGGTTATTAGACTCTTGTCTGGTGTTTGGCATGTGAATGTCTTCTCCCATTCTGTGATGGGTCTCCTTGTTTTTATGATAGTTTCTTTGACTGTGCAGAAGCTTTTCAATTTGATGTAGTCCCATTGAATTTTTCTGCTTTAGTCTTCCTTGCAATTGGGTTTGTATCATCAAAGATGTCCTTGAGGTGCGAATGTGTTCCACCAATGTTTTCCTCTAAGTATTTGATTGTTTCTGGTCTAACATCTAGGTTTGATCCATTTGGAGTTGATTTTTGTTTCTGGTTGAGATAAAGTAGTTCAGTTTCATTCTTCTGCATGATTCAACCCAGTTTTCCCAGCACCATTTATTGAAGAAAGCCTCCTTTTTCCATTTAATACTTTGGGCCCCCTTATCTAAGAATAGATGTCATTGGTGTGGGAGTTAAGGTCTGGGCTTTCAATTCTGTTCCACTGGTCTGTGTGCCTATTTTTGTCCTAGAACCAGACTATTTTGATGATGATGGCTTTATAATATAGTTTGAGATCTGGGAGTGTGATGCCTCCACTTCTGTTTCTTTTCCTCAAGATTGTTTTGGAAAATCTGGGTTTTTTATGGTCTAAATTTACAATTCTATAGGCACTACAATTTAAATATAAATTGTATACACTACAATTTAAATATACAATTTAAATTTAAATTGTATACACTACAATTTAAATATAAATTGTATACAATTTATACAATTTATGTTTTTAATTATGTCATCGGAAGCTAAATTAAGGAATAAAAGAACAAAGAAATATACAGAAAGAAGCAAATAAAGATTCTTCATTTTCATTAGTATTTCAGATTCTGTAAAACTCACAAATTTATAAAGGATTGGTTATCTAGAACTGAGGAATTGTATCCACATCTCTGTATTTTCCTTTTTAAAGAATGATGTCAGAAGAAGCTTGATTAGATTTTTTCTGAGTCAATTAAGCAATTATATTTTCATTAAAAATCCATTTCTGGATTTTGACTGTGACAGATTTTTGCTCCCTGTACTTTAGAAAAAACATGTTTATCATCGTAGCTTATTGAGTATTATAAAAAAAAAAAGAAAGAAAAAAGAAATCAAGTAGAAAGAAATGCTCCTTTAGAAACTGTTAGTTATACCTTAATATTGAGTGGATGCCTGACCTGTTTTTTTGTTCCCCTGAGCCTGAAATCTGATATGCAAGTGAATCCTAATTATTGTCTGGAGAGAAGATGTCATGGCTGGGAAAAAGACCAGAAAACTGGATCAGGGAACAGAGTAGCTCCTTAATATGGGAAAGGAAAATTACTTGTAAACCTATCCTCATGATAACTGGAAACACTTTCACAAATTTTATTTTTCTTTATGTAAAACTTTAGCTTGAGAAATAGTCTTACTTACATTAATTGTCATTGATCTCATTATGAAAATTTATTAATTTGACACCCTTCTATATAATTGATAAAAATTCATTTTAATGAGTAGTTATTCAATATTTATCTAATTATTTAATTAACTATTGCTTATGTTGTTGATAAAAAATATTGGACTTCAATTAGATATATAGTGAAAGAAAAACAAAGTTTGTTACATGTTAAACCAGTACCAACTTACAGTAGGTCAGCCAAATCATATGTGAAAATAATTTGATACAAATTTTAAGTGTTTATCTGATATACAAATAAGAACTTCAAAGCAAATACAACTTTTAAAATTAGCAATAATAGTAACATCTGGATCAATTATACTAAAGTTATTTTTATCCTCTTTCTATTTAACAAATGAGATCAGATTTTGTTATGAACAAAATATTGAAAAAAAAACTTAAATCATTACAAAAAGATGGGTTTAAGTAGTTAAATAATAAATAATATTGTTTGTTAAATTCTGAGAGTTGGTAAAATAGCTCACTTGGTTAGTGTGCTGTTTTGCCTTGTACACAGGTTAGGTCATTGGCTGCCTCCACATTGAAATAAGCTTTGATGATTTGGTGCTATGGACTGTTTTACTACTCTCTACCTATCATCTATCTATCTAAAAAAAAAGGAGAAAAGAGAACTTTCAGAGTGTGGCCATAGCCTTGGTATGGACAGTCCAGACTCTCTCCCCAAAGCAACAAATATCTTAGCAAACCTCAACAACTACTTTTTATCTCTGTCTCTTTCCACTTCTATTTTCCCCTATCCTCTCAATTTCTCTGTGCCTCCATATAATATAAATAAATAAAAATATAATTTATAAATAAGAAAACTTGAGGCTAAGACTCCACTAAAATTCTAGATCTATTTCCTCCCTAACCCGAAGCCAAATCCCAAAAACCTAGTACTGGTTTGGAGATAACAAAGGATACTCTATCCTTTAACAACCAGAAGGAAGACTAAACTTGTCCGATTAAAAAGTGACGGCAAAATCTGGGTAAGGGCAAGATATTGGCTCACTTAATGATGGCCTTTTTGGCCACTAGCAAGTCACCCCCATCACCTGCGGTTCTAGATAGGGAATCCTTGGATTCCTCCATAGATAATAAGGGTCTAGACCTCTAATAAATCCCTCTTTCTACCATCACCAATTGGCAATGTCATTATAAGCCATTTTGTAGGCTTCTTCAGAACCATACCCTCACTATGAAATAGTATGGGAGGTCATCCTACTCTGCCACTTTAGTAAGATTAAGTCTGAAATGAGTGCAGAATAGAATGTTCCTAGCTCTATGTACTGTGAGCAAGGTCTGACAGAGACTCAAAGGTTACACTGGCTCCTACGCTAAATATGAATGGATCACAACACTGGGTTACATCATTATGATAAACAGTTAACCATTTATATATCTTCTTCAAGTTTACAAGCACCTCACTCCCCTAATCCTGCTTATTAGTTCTACTCTCAATTATATATTCTTTAATTTTTATTTAAGAAAGGATTAATTAAAACCACAGGGTAGGAGGGGTACAACTCCACACAATTACCACCACCCAATCTCCATATCCCACCCCTTCCCCTGATAGCTTTCCCATTCTCTATCCCTCTGGGAGCATGGACTCAGGGTCATTGTGGGTTGCAGAAGGTAGAAGGTCTGGCTTCTGTAATTGCTTCCCCACTGAACATGGGAGTTGACTGGTCGGTCCATACTACCAGTCTTCCTCTCTCTTTCCCTAGTAGGGTGGGTCTATAGAGAAGCAGAGCTCCCAGACACATTGGTGGGGTCTTCAGTCCAGGGAAGCCTGGATGACATCCTGATGACATCTGGAACCTGGTGACTGAAAAGAGAGTTAACATATGAAGCCAAACAAATTGTTGAGCAATCATAGACCCAAAGCTTGGAATAGTGGAGAGGAAGTGTTAGGGGGGTACTCACTGCAAACTCTAGTGTACTTCTGCTTTGAGGTATATATATTTTGCAGTAGTTTACAGATACGTGTGAACATATGCTCTCTCTCACAGAAACTGGTGTATATCTAGGTTTTGGGACTTTGTTAGAAAGTGAACCACCTGAGATGGAATTAGAGGATACTATGAAAGGAAAGGTCTCACCCGAGTAATGAAGCTGAAGGGTTGTCATTCCACATGTGAAGTCTCTGGACACAGTCTGAGCTGAAGCATGTTGAGGTGGCAATAGTTGCGTTGGTTAGGTTGTGAGCGGCAGGAGAAATATTATTTGATATGGACTGGGAGAGGCATACAGGAAAGTGGGCCCTATCCAAGGGTTCCAGGACTGGGGGAAGTAGAGGCTCTATAGTGGAGATGTGAGGTTCCTGCTGTCTTAGGGTTCAAAAAGACAATCGAGAGTTAATGTTATCATCAAATTATTTGGTAATTGGGTTAACTTTGAAAAGTCCTTTTGTTAGGGTTTGCTGTACAGTACCCAGTATCTTGTATATAGCTGTGCTATTGGTTGCTTCTGATCTACTTGGTCTAGGCTTTTGAGAGAGTCTGCATATCAATTACACAGCCTATATGTTAAAAAGATTCAGTTTGTGTTTTGAAAAACTTCGGGACATAAAATTAATTTTCCCCCTCTCATATTAATTAACTAGTGATTTATATGACTACATTTTACTAGGAGTGTACATAAACACCATTCCCACCACCAAAAGACTGTAACCCATCCCTCCCACCCACTCCCACCCGCCACTGGCCCAGGAAGCTGCATGACTACCCCTCACCACAGGGTTTTTACTTGGTGCCCTACTTAAAATTTGGTCAGGTCCTGCTTTTAGTTTTCCTTTCAGATCTTCTTCCTCAACTTCTGTTGATGAGTGGGATCATCCCATACT
Organism: Erinaceus europaeus; assembly: GCF_950295315.1. Classification (NCBI taxonomy): domain Eukaryota; kingdom Metazoa; phylum Chordata; class Mammalia; order Eulipotyphla; family Erinaceidae; genus Erinaceus; species Erinaceus europaeus. Next base: position 83,504,987 of record NC_080165.1, read on the forward strand.
CATCTTTATCTTTCTGACTTACCTCACATAACATAATTCCTTCTAGCTCTGTCCAAGATGGGTCAGAGAAGGTGGGTTCATTGTTCTTGATAGCTGCATAGTATTCCATTGTGTATATATACCACAGCTTTCTCAGCCACTCATCTGTTGTTGGGCACCTGGGTTGCTTCCAGGCTTTAGCTATTATGAATTGTGCTGCTATGAACATAGGAGTACACACCTCTTTTTGGTTGGGAGTTATGGAGTCCTTGGGGTATAATGCCAGGACAGGAATTACTGGATCCTATGGAAGGTCCATGTCTAGCCTTGTGAGAGTTATCCAGACTGCTCTGCACAGAGGCTGGACCAATTTACATTCCCATCAGCAATTTAAAAGTCTTCCTCTGTCCCCACAACCTCTCCAGCATTTGTTGCTGCTGTCATTTTTGATGTATGCCATTCTTACAGGACTGAGATGGTATCTTAGTGTTCTCTTAATTTGCATTTCTCTGACAATCAGCGACTAGGAGCAGTTTTTCATATGTTTGTTAGCCTTTTGGATATCCTCTGGAGTGAATGTTTTGTTCATATCCTCTGCCCATTTTTGGATGGGGTCATTTGCTTTTTTGTTACTAAGTTTGCTGAGCTCTTTAGACATTTTGGTGATTAGTTTCTTGTCTGATGTATGGCATGTGAAGATCTTCTCCCATTCTGTGAGGGGGTCTCTTTTTTTGTTTAATAGTTTCTTTGGATATGCAGAAGTTTCTCAATTTGATGTAGTCCCATTGGTTTGTTTCTGCTTTAGTCTTCCTTGCAATTGGGTTTGATTCATCAAAGATGTCTTTGAGGTGTAGGTGGGAAACTGCTTTACCAATGTTTTCCTCAAAGTATTTGACTGTTTCTGGTCTGACATCTAGGTGTTTGATCCCTTGGAGTTGATTTTTGTTTCTGGTGAGATAAAGTGGTTCAATTTCATTCTTCTGCATGTTACAACCCAGTTTTCCCAGCAACATTTATGAAGAGAGACTCCTTTTTCCATTTAATGCTTTGGGACCCCTTATGAAAGATTAGATGTCCATAGGTATGGGGATTTATTTCTGGGCTTTCAATTCTGTTCCACTGGTCTGTGTGCCTATTTTTGTTCCAGTACCATGCTGTTTTGATGATGATGGCTTTATAATATAGTTTAAGGTCTGGGAGAGTGATGCCTCCATTTCCGTTTCTTTTCCTCAAGATGGTTTTGAAATTCTAGGTGTTTTCAGGGTCCAGATAAATGATTGTAGTGTTTGTTCTATTCTCTTAAAGAAGCTTGGTGGAACTTTGATGGGTATTGCATTAAATTTGTATTGGCTCTGGGGAGAATATTCATTTTGATGATATTTATTCTTCCAATCCATGAGCATGGGGTTTCTTCTTCTTGCATTTACCCTTCTTCCGTAGCCAGTCAACAGCAAAGCTGTCAGGAGCTGCTTGTTGCTGGCTTTGAAAGTGACTGGGATGCATGTGGATTCAGTCGGCTAGGAAGGATCGTCAGTTTCCCCAATGAATGGGTACTCACGGGATGCACCACGAGTATCTTTCCATTTCTTGGTATCAATTTCTATTTCCTTGAGTAGCGACTCATAGTTTTCAGTATATAAGTCTTTCACTTCTTTGGTCAATTTTATTCCTAGGTATTTGATTGATTTTGCTGAAACAGTAAATGGGAGTGATTTCTGGATGTCTTCTTCTTCAGATTTAGTGTTTGCATAAAGAAATGCCACTGATTTTTGGATATTGATTTTTTAGCCGGATACCTTGCTATATTGCCTAATAAATTCCAGTAGTTTTCTGCTGGATTCTTTAGGTTTTTCTATGTATACTATCATATCATCTGCAAATAGTGAGAGCTTGACTTCTTCCCTTCCAATCTGTATTCCTTTGATTTCTTTCTCTTGCCTGATTGCTATGGCAAGAACTTCCAATACAATGTTGAAGAGTAATGGTGACAGTGGACAACCCTGTCTAGTCCCGATCTGAGGGGGAATGCTTTCAGCTTCTGTCCATTGAGTATGAGGTTGGCTGTAGGTTTTCAATATATAGACTCCACTGTCTTGAGGAATTTCCCATCTATTCCCATTTTTTGTAGAGTTTTGAGCATGAATGGGTGTTGGATTTTGTCCAAGGTTTTCTCTGCATCTTTTGAGATAGTCATGTGGTTTTTGGCTTTGCTTTTATTGATGTGGTGAATGACATTGATTGACTTATGGATGTTGAACCAGTCTTGCATTCCTGGGATGAATCCCGCTTGGTCATGATGAACAATCTTTTTGATATGTTGCTGTATCCAGTTGGCAAAGATCTTGTTTAATATTTTGGCATCTATGTTCATCAGAGATATTGGTCTGTAGTTTTCCTTTTTTGTTCTGTCCCTATCAGCTTTTGGTATCAGGGTGATGTTGGCTTCATAGAAGGTGGAAGGGAGTATTCCTGTTTCTTCTGTCTTATGGAAAAGCTTAAGAAGTATGGGTACTAACTGTTTCCTGAAAGTTTTGTAGAATTCATTTGTGAAGCCATCTGGTCCAGGGCTTTTATTGTTGGGATGATTCTTAATAACGGTTTCAATAGCTTTGTCTGTGATTGGTGCATTTAGATTTTGTAGTTCTTCCTGGTTCAGTTTTGGAAGGGTATATGTTTTTAGGAATTGTTCCATTTCTTCCAGATTCTCTAGCTTGGTGGCATATAGTTCTTTATAGAATTTTCGCAGGTTTCTCTGGATTTCTGTGGTGTCAGTTGTGATATCTCCTCCATCGTTTACAATTCTATTAATTTGAGTCTTCTCTCTTTTTTGTTTGGTGAGTCTGGCTAGGGGTTTGTCAATTTTGTTTAATCTTTCAAAGAACCAACATTTGGCTTCATTGATATTTTGTATGGTTCTTTTACTTTTTATGTTGTTTATTTCTGATATAACTAGTGATTTCTGTCCTGGATGTTTTAGGATTCCTTTGTTCCTCTTCCTCTAAGTCCTTGTGGTGTGCAGTAAGGTCGTTCATTTGAGCTTTTTTTTGTTCTTTAATATGTTGTTGTATGGCTATAAGTTTCCCTCTCAGTACTGCTTTAGCTGTGTCCCAAATATTTTGATCGGTTGTGTCTTCATTTTCATTTGTTTCCAGGAACATTTGAATTTCCTGCTACAGTGAGTCTCTGACCCAGTGGTTCTTAAGGAGTATGTTGTTTAGTTTCCAAATTCTGTGACTTTTAGTAATTTTCTGTTTGTTGTTAAATGTTAGTTTTACTCCACTGTGGTCTGAGAAGATACTTGGGATGATTTCGATGTTCTTGAATTTATTGATGCTGTCTTTGTGGCCTAACATGTGGTCTATCCTTGAGTATGTGTTATGTGGATTTGAAAAGAACGTGTATTCCAGTTTTTTGGGGTGAAGGACTCTGAAAATGTCCTAGAGGTCTAGTCTGTCAATCTCTTCATTCAATTCTCTTGTATCTTTATTGGTTCTCTGCTTTGTTGATCAAAGTGTGAGAGTGGGGTATTGAAGTCTCCCACTGTTATTGTATTACTATTGATGTATTTTTGAAATTCTTTCAGTAAGTGCTTGATGTATTTAGATTGCTCCTCATTTGGTGCATAGATGTTAATAATTGTTAAGTCTTCTTGACTGATTGATCCTCTAATCATTATGTATTGTCCTTGCCTATCTTTTATTACTTTATTTAATTTAAAATCTATCGAGTCTGAGATGAGAATGGCTGTTCCTGGCCTTTTTCCGTTAGACTGTATGATAGTTTTCCATCCTTTCACTTTAAGTTTTGGGATGCATTGGATCTACCTTCCCGTGGTACACCCCGTGAGTACCCATTCATTGGGGAAACTGACGATCCTTCCTAGCCGACTGAATCCACATGGATCCCAGTCACTTTCAAAGCCAGCAACAAGCAGCTCCTGACAGCTTTCAAGCTGTTTGTCCTGCTCTTGCCTGATTGCTATGGCAAGAACTTCCAATACAATGTTGAAGAGTAATGGTGACAGTGGACAACCCTGTCTAGTCCCGATCTGAGGGACTTAATGTTGAGGGGCTGTCCTTTGTCAAATGCGTTCTTATTGGTCAACTGGCAATACAGCATCAGGCAGATGTTATCTGCCTACAAGAAACACATATAGCAGTCGATGAAGCTGCTCGATATTCACCATCAGTGGATTCAATTTAATATGCTATAATCTCCATCCTAAACATGGCTGAGCCATCTACGCCAAATTGTGTCTTGCGGACGTTTACCACACGGCCTCTTCAACCTTCTATGACTCCACTACTATTGGAACTATTCAGCTCGTCAACGTATATAAGCCTCCCAGTGCCTCATGGGATAACGAGGTCCTGCTGAACCCGAATCACCCAGCCGTTTACGTTGGAGACTTTAATAGTCATCACCAAGACTGGGGATATTCCTCCACTCGTGCTGACGGCTCTATCTTAGCCGACTGGGCTTCAGCGAATGACTTCTCCCTATTATACGATCCCAAAAAGCCAGGCTCTTTTCACAGTGCTAGATGGAATAAAGACTCGTCACCCAACCTGTGCTGGATTAGCACAGTCAACGGCCAAGCCTTTCCCGCTACGAGACAAGTTCTCAAGATCTTCCCGCACAGTCATCACCGCCCAGCTATCATCCACATTGGTCTCCAGCTCCCACTGATTCTGTGCTCGGAGAAACTAAGATGGAACTTTTGGAAAGCAAACTGGCGTCTGTTCAGTGATCTTACCAACAAATCTATTCCTGCAATTCCAATTAACTCTATCCCCTCTGAAGATTCCTACAGGTGCTTCCTCCAAGCCATCTTCAAAGCATCTTCCCAAGCCATTCCTCGTGGGAGACGTGCTAACTATATGCCTTGTCTTGATGCTGAATACGAGCAACTACTAAAGCAGTATGATGAGTCGGGCGACCCAGATGTGGCTCACCATCTCATTGCCTCCCTGGATGCAGCACGCCAAACCCGCTGGCAACAACTCATGGAAAGTCTGAACTTCACCCACTCAAGTAGGAAGGCCTGGAAGCTTCTTCACAGACTGGGTGCTGGTAGTCAACCCCCTCCAGTCTCCCACCTTCCTGTATCTCCAAACTCAGTGGCCAGTCACCTAACTCAAGTTGGACGTGCTAAGATTGACCCAGTCTGGAAAAGAGAAATTTCCCATGAGTGGTCATCCCACTTCCAGTTATCTTGTCCATCTCCAAAACTCTCTCCCTTTACACTGTCTGAACTGGAAGATGCTTTGAAGAGGGTTAAACCAGGAACAGCTGCTGGCTATGATAACATCACCCCAGAACTCATTCTTAACCTGGGTCCCGCGGCAAAGAAGTGGCTCGCTTCATTCCTGTCCCACATCTTGGAATCTGAGTCTATGCCCAAAGTTTGGCATCATGCGAAGATTATAGCGGTTTTGAAACCAAAGAAAGATCCAACACTGGCTGCCAGCTATAGACCAATTTCTCTCCTCTCCGTGTGTTACAAACTCCTTGAGAGGCTGCTTCTGTCATGTATTTCTCAACTTACAGAGAATTTCCTATCACCCACCCAAGCTGGTTTCCGCCCAGGAAGATCTACCTGTGAACAAGCCCTGGCCCTCTCAACTTACATTGAAAATGGATTCCAGAAGAATTTAAAGACGGGTGCTGTCTTTGTTGATCTCACAGCAGCCTATGACATGGTATGGCACCGTGGTCTCCTAGTCAAGATCTCAAGATGCCTGCCTCCATGGGTGACCAACACTATATCGCTTCTTCTCCAAAACAGAAGATTCCAGGTGCATCTGGGTGACAAGTCTAGCAGATGGAGACTTGTCTCAAGTGGCCTCCCCCAGGGCTCTGTTCTGGCTCCTACACTATTTAATATTTACATCAATGACCTCCCAGAAACTTCTTCAAGGAAGTTCATCTACGTCGATGACATCTGCTGTGCAACTCAGGCATCCAAGTTCGACATCCTTGAGGAAACACTCACGAAATACATGTCTCTGATATCTGATTACTGTAAAACATGGCGACTAATCCCTGGCACTGCAAAAATGGTATCATCTGTTTTCCATCTACACCATGCCTCGGCCTTGCGTGAGCTTAATGTGCAGCTTGGTGGTACGAGAATCCGGCATGAAGCCCAGCCAGTCTATCTTGGTGTTACTCTCGATCACACTCTGTCATTTCACAAACATCTCATAAAAACTGCAGCAAAGGTGGGTGCGAGGAATAACATCATTGCAAGACTGGCCAGCTCCTCATGGGGCGCGAGTGCTTCCACACTACAATCATCTTCTCTGGCATTATGCTATTCCACTGCAGAATACTGTGCCCCAGTATGGTTCCGTAGCCCCCATGTCCACTTGGTCGATTCCAAATTATATTCCTCCATGAGGATAATTTCTGGAACCATCCGTTCCACCCTGGTTCCATGGCTGCCAGTTCTTAGCAACATCGCCCCGCCAGATATTCGTTGGGATGCGGCATCATCTAAGTTCATTTCCCATGTCTACGCTCGACCGGACCTGCCAATATATGCGGATGTCTTCGCCCACCCTGTCCAACGCTTGACGTCTCGTCACCCAATCTGGTCCCCTATGCCTACACTGAACTTCTCTTTTCCAGTCTCTTGGAAACAGAGTTGGCAGTCAGCTGAAGTAAAGAATAAATACCTCATCACAGACCCCTTCGAGCGTCAACCCGGCTTTGACCTAGCACGTTATGATTGGGCCCTCCTCAATCGCTATCGAACAGGCCATGGCCGGTGCGCTGCTATGTTCCATCGCTGGGGAGCCAGAGACGACCCGAATTGCCCCTGTGGCTACAGACAGACTATTATCTACATAGTCAATGACTGCCACCTCTCCAGATTCAAAGGAGGTCTCGAAACTTTACATCAGGCTCAACCAGATGCTGTTGACTGGCTACGGAAGAAGGGCAAACGCTAGAAGAAGAACTTTAAGTCTGTGTTTATCTTGTTGTGACAGATGGGATTCTTGCAAGCAGCATATGGTTGGGTTATGTTTTCTGATCCATCCCCCCACTCTGTGCCTTTTGATGGGTGAGTTTAAGCCATTGACTTTTATTGATATTATGGATTTAATGTATTGTAGTGCCATTGTTCAAAAAAAATTTTTGTTTGCTCTGATATATTGTAAGTATTATAGTGATGTTCTTGTTTATAAGAGGTCTTTTAGAAAGTCTTTCAGGGCCGGTTTGGTGATGGTTGCCTACTTTAACTGTTGTTTGTCTAAGAAGGTTTTGGTCCCTCCATTTAGTTTGAATGAAAGTCTAGCAGGATGTATTATCCTTGGTTGAAACCCTTTTTCATTCAGGGCTTGATAGATATCTTGCCAGTCTCTTCTGGCTTTTAGAGTTTGAGTGGAGAAGTCTGCAGATAATCTTATGGTTTTCCCTTGTATGTGACTTTTTGTTTCTCTCTTGCAGGCTTTAGGATCCTTTCTTTATCCTTACTTCTTCTCATTGTGACTATGATGTGTCTTGGTGTCTTCAGGTTTGGGTTGATTCTGTTTGGAACTCTCTGGGCCTCTTGAATCTTGATGTCCTTTCTGTTATTCAGGTCTGAGAAGTTTTCTTCTATTATTTCCTCTAGTATGTTTCCTCCCCCTTCCTCTCTTTCTTCCTCTGGCAGGCCAATTATACGAATGTTACTTCTTTTGAGATCATCCCATATGTCTCTGTTGTTGTTTTCAGCGTCTCTCAGTTTCTTTTTGAGCTCTTTCACCTCTTACTTAGTTTTCTTTAACTCATCCTCTGTCTGACTAATTCTGTTTTCTGCTTCTGTTAGTCTGCTTTCCATTCCCTCAGCTTCTTTCCTCAGTTAGCTATTTCAGCTTTGAGTTCTCTAATTGCTTCGAGATAATCAGTATTTTCCTTGGGGGGGTCTCAACTGTTGTTTCCCTAATACTGTCATTCCTTTCCTCCAAAGTTGTTTTCATTTCTGTGATTAATAAGTTTATTATTGCTTGCATACTTTTATTATCTATGGTTACTTCTGGCTGATTTGTAGTTTCTTCTGGTCTCTTGTTTTCCTTCATTGGTGTAGCAGTTTTATTTGTATTTGATCTACCCATTTTTTATTTTTCTGTTTTTTTTTTATGCTCTGTTGTTCCTCTGTTGTTGTCTCTTGAGTACAAGCAACACTGTACTAAATACCTTTATGACAATTGCACTCACCAACCTCAGGAATTACAGTAGCAACTGAAGCAAGTATTGAAGCAGTTTAATCACTACCATTTACCCAATTTCTCCTGTCCATGAAAAAATAGTAACCAAATCCCAGTGAAGAAGAAAGAGAAAAGAAAGAAGGGATAGCCTGAATAGACAGTTATGCAAATCTACTATCCACTGTATATACTAGGGGTAACAAGAGGGGAAAGTGAAGTATAGCAGATATACACACATAGAGAGTCCACTCTGATTCAGATTTCTTCCCCCAAATTATTCACAAATTCAGAAAGGCAAAGAAGAAGGAAGGAAGAAGTGTATGACAAGATAAAAAAATAAAGAAAGAAAAAAAGAAAAAAGAGATAAGAGAGAGAAAAGAGAAAAGATAAGAAAAAGAGCTGTAATTAAAGAGCAGTGAAAGGAAAGGTTTTTTTATTACTTTATTTTTAATTTAATTTAATTTAGTTTAATTTTTTTAATTAGCTAGGAGTAGGAGGAAGGGAGAGTCTGTAGAGGAGGTAGGAGTAACGAGACAAGTTCCTCACACAATAGATAAGATGCCCACTACCCTAGCAATGAAATATACCCTAAGAGTTCTTCATCTAGCATTTGCCCAACCCTAAGAGTTAATTCTGATCAACCTATGGGGGGGAAGATATATGCCTTTATATAATATTAATAATAAAATAGAGCAGGGTAAAAAAATAAAACCTATCCCAGATTATCTCAAACCTTGTGATCAGAGGCAGCTGATTGTTAAGAAAGAGAAAAAAAACAAAACCTCAGGACTAGACAAGGATAGGTGATATAGACAGTTATGCAAATCTACTATCCACTGTATATTCTATGGGTAGCTAAAGGAGGAAGGGAAGTTGAGCAGAGATACTCGCAGTGAGAGTCCACTCTGAGTCACAGTTCTTCCCCAAAATAATTCCCAAATGTGTATCAGTGAATTCAAAAAAGCACACTGTTTGGTGGTGTAGGGGCTGGGGCCTGTGGCTGTGGAAGCTGTAGGATTAAGGAAGAAAGGATTCCAAGAATGAGAAAAAGAAAAAAAAAAAGAAAGAGAGAGAGAAAAAAGAAAAAGATAAGAAAAAGAACAGTCATAAAAGAGCGGTGAAAGGAAAGAGTTTTTATTTATTTATTTTTAATTGTTTAATTAGCTATGTAGGGTGAGGTGGGGCGGGGTCGGCTACTTAGAAAGAAAAAGGCCAGAGGTTTCAGAAGGGTATAAACTTATAATGAATGATATTCCCTGGTGGGACAGGAATCTTGGTAAAGAAAGAAGCTCAGCAGGGGAGCCTACTAGGAGCTGGTTCCCAGGGACTGGTTGGGGGGGGAGGGGAAGGGGGAGGAGGTGTGCTTAATAATTTAAAAGAAAAAAAAATGTTTCCCTTTTTTTTCTACTCTATTTTTTAACCCAAATTAAGTTATAGTCACCTCCTTGGTGTCACCACTAGGACCCCTTATTGACTGGCCTACTAAAGGCAGAAAATCCTACCGTTTCCAGAAGATGTGGTCAGAGCTCAAGCCACTAGCAGCTTCTCAGTCTTCCATCTTCCGGGAACCCCTCTATTCTCAATTCCATCACCAACTTCCCAGACAATATTTCTGGTCCACTGTTAAGCTAAAGCAAAAAAATATTGATATAGGCTCCTAGGAACATTCCTATAACAGACTTTCTAGCTTACTTCTATACTAAGTTCTCTACTTTTATCTGCTCTATTCCCACTTTATGGTTCCTGTTTATTAAACAAGCTAGGGACTTATATACAATTCCAATCCTGTGCCTATGGCTTTTCAAAAAAGGGAACTGGGAAATCAAAGCTGTAATCTAGATGGGAGTTTTAGAAGCAATCTCCTGGCATCCAAAGCAACTGGAAGTATTCATATAGTTTCCACAGTATAGTTCTTGTGGTAGAACTGGTGAGAATCACTATATGTACAGCATGCAGCCTATTCCAAATCAGACTGCTATGTACCTACAAACTGAAACTTTAGGTAAGTACAGCCTTGGTTTTATAGCCTTAAGTACTTGTAACTGAGATATCCTGGTTACTGCACAGGCCACTCAAATATATACCCCTAGATTAGGCACCCATAGAGCACTCAACATATTGAGAAGATGGGAAAAAAAAATCACTTGGCTGTGGAATAATGGTTATGCTAAAGACCTTAATTCTTGAGGATCTGAGGTTCTAGGTTCAATCCCCAGCACTACTACAACTTGAGTTGAGCAATGCTCTGGTTTTTCCTCTGTGTATCTTCTTCCTTATCATTAAAAATAATATATCTTGGGAGCTGGGTGGTAGTGCAGCAGGTTAAATGCACATGGTGTAAAGCATAAAGACCAGTGTAAGAATCCTCATTCAAGCCCTTGGCTCCCCACTTGCAGGAAGGGTCGCTTCACAAGTGATGAAGCAGGTCTGCATATGTCTTTCTTTCTCCCCTCCTTTGCCTTCTCCTCCTCTCTCCATTTCTCTCTGTCCTAACCAACAATGACAACAACAACTAAAAAGGCAAAAAAAAAAGGCAACAAAAGGGAATAAATAAATATTTTAAAAAGTAATACATATATTTTTTAAAAAAGAACTCACCTACACTGATGGAACAAGATTTGGAGAAAATCCTAAATTCAATAGACCTATATAAATGTCATAAAGAGGTCTAGGTGGTACCATACATGGTTGATCACAAAATCAATGGCATTTCTTTATGTAAAACTAAGTTTGAAGCAAAAAATATACAGAAATAAATCCCCTTCAATTTAGTAGCAAAAATAATCAAGTATTGGGTATTAGAGTTAACAATGGAAATGAATGACTGAAACACTGAAGATTATGAATCACTCTTGAAGGAAATAGAGATACAAAGTAGAAAGATATTCTATCCTCATGAATTGGAATGGTTAACATTGTCAGAATGACCATCCTAACCAGAGTCTTATATTTGTTTAATGTCATTATATTTGTTTAATGTCATTCCCAACAAATTTCTTTAAAGGGATATAAAAAAGTTATAAAAATGTATCTGGAACCAAAAAATCCTTGGAAATACAAAAGCAATCTTGAGAAAAAGGAATAAGACCAGAGGCATTACATTATCTGACCTCAAGCAATATTACAGAGCTACTATAAACAAAACTGGCTGGTATTGAAACCTAAATAGACACAAAGATCTGTGGAATATCTGTGGAATATAATTGAAAATTCAGAGATAACCACCCTCTTCCCCCACATCAATGGCTAATTTTTGACAAGAAGACTCAACCCATTAAATAGTGAAAGGAAAGTCTCTCCAACAAATAGTTTGGTTTGGGGAAAATTAGGTTGAAACATATAAGCAAATGAAGTTGAATCATCAATTATTGCCCTGCAAAAAAGTCAACTTTATGTGGATTAAGGATATGAATATTAGGCCAGAAACTATGAATGCATAGAAGAAAACATTGGCAAGACAAGTTTTGACCTATGCTTCAAAAAAGACCTTAAGGTTTCAAATTCCAAAGAAAGCAAAAGCAAAAATAAACCAACAAGACTATATCAAACTGAAAAGATTCTGTACAGCACAGGTCAACACCACCCAAGCAGAAAGACACCTTTATAGTATGGGAAAAGGTCTTACACAACACACCTCAGAAAAATGGCTAATAATCAAAACACATAGAGCTCCATGAGCTTAACACCAAAAAAAAAAAAAAAAAAAAAAAGCAATCCTATTAGAAACTGGGGTAAGGACATGGTCAGAAGTTTCACAGAGGAAGAGATTGAGAGGGCCAAAAGACATATGAGAAAGTGATCAAAATCACTTATCACCTGATAAATGTAAATAAAACAGTGATACACCACTTTGCACCTGTGAGAATGTCAATACATCAGGAAGGATGGGAATATTGGGGAGTATGTGGGGATAGGGGGGAAGGTACACTTCTGCACTGCTGCTGGGAGCATAAAATATTCCACCCATTGTGGAAAGCAGTCTGGAGATTTCTCAGAACACTAGACATAAACCTACCCTATAAATCCTTCTCCTGGGGATTTACCCCAAAGAAATAAAAAAAAAACTATCAGAAGAGATCTATGTGTACATACCTATGTCCATAGAAGCATAGTTTGTAATTGCCACAACCTGGAAACAACCCAAGTGTCCAATGTCAGATGAGTGACTAAAAAGAACAGTGGTGTATATATGTGATGGAATACTACTCAGCTGTTAAAAATAATGAAGTTATCTCTTTTACATCATCTGGGATGGAACTTGAAGAGATCATGTTAAGCAAGAGAAGCCACTACCAAATGATCTCACTTATAAGTGGGACTAATATATGGGGTCAGAGAGGGAGGACACAAAGTGAAACTTAGAATGAACAAGGTATACTGCACAAAAGCAAAAAACTCTGGAGAAGGAAGAGTGAGCAATGGAAGAGAACTTGGGGGTCTGGTGCATAATGAAGCTGCACCAGAACCCCACTGCATCAACAAATACACATTAAACCATTAAAGCTTTCAATTAAAAAATACAAATAACTTTTAAATTCTTTCAGTGTTTTAATTTTTTTTTAAATTTTGCATAGAGATCAGGTGGTGGCACACTGAATTAAGTGAACATGTTACCATGCATAAGGACCTCCACCTGCTGCAGGGACACTTCACAAAGTGGTGAAGCAAGTCGGCAGGTGTCTATCTTTCTCTCTCCCCTCTCTCTCTCCCACTGCCTCTCTGTTTTATCAGATAAAATAGACAAGAAGAAAAAAGAAAAAAAAATGGCTGCTGGCAGAGGTGGATTTTTTTAATGCTGGCACTGAGTCTCAAAAAATAACTCTTGTGGCAAAACTAAATAAATAAGTAAATCAATTAAAATTGCAACTGGGGGGAGGCGGGGCCAAGATGGAGACTGGAATGTAGCAGCACCTCTAACATCAACTGCTAGAAAGCCTTGAAATCCTGGCCTAAAGGTAGACCAGGGAGGTGATTATAATTCAATTTGGGTTAAAAATTAGAGCAAAAAGAAAGGAAATTTCTTGATTATTTCTCTCAGCCCCCTCTCCCTCTAACCAGACCCCAGGGGTAGGGAGCTGCTGCTAGCAGGCTCCCCGTGGAGATCCTTTCTTTACCAAGATTCCTGGCCCACCAGGGTGCCATTAAACCCTGCTTCCAAATTTCTAGGCTATTTCTGTTGTTCCTCTGAGTAAGGGACTTAAACCCATTCAAGTGACAATTAGCTAATCAACCAATTTTCACCCAGCCTGGGAAATACTGCTTGAAAGTTTTTTTTTTTCTTTTTTCACATTTGTATTGTGTTTTCTTTCTCAATCAGTTGTCTAGACTAAATGTACATAGGCTAACAGGGAGCTGTTCAAGCTGTAGACCCACTGCTTGGGCTTTTTACTCTGTTCTATTTTACAAATACTATTATATATACACACATATCCCTTCCCCCCCTCAGATGACCAAAATTAACTCTTAGTATACTTTCCATTCCTAGATGACAAGAATTATCACCCACTGTGAGAGAAACTTGTCTCACTTTTCATACCTCCTCTATACACTATCGCCCTTCTCCCACCTCCAAGCCAATTCAAATATATATATGACCCTCCTTTCACTGTTTTTTTTTTTCTGTTTTGTTCTTTTTTATTTTCTCAATTTTTTTCTCCTGTCTTCCTTTCTCCCTTCCTCCTCCCTCTGCCTTCTGAATTCACTGATACATATTTGTGAACTATTTCAGGAAAGAAGTCTGACTCAGAGCAGACTCTCTTTGTGTGTGTCTCTGCTCTACTTTCCCTCCCCCTTTGCTACCCCTAGAATCTACAGTGGACAGTAGACTAGCATAATTGTCTATTCCTGCTATCCCTATTTTCCTTTCTCTTTCTTTTCCATTTAGATTTGGTTGCTATTTTTTCTTAAACTGGAGACATTGTGAGACTAACTGGTATTGGTTAAACTGCTTCAGTCATTGCTTTAGTTACTATTGTAATTTCTGATGGTGGTAATTGCAATTGTCATAAAGGTATTTAGTATAGTGTGACTTGTACATAAAACAAAGCAACTGAGGAACAACAGAACATAAAAATTAAAAAAAACAATAAAAAGAGCAAATAAAACTGCTACTACAATGAATGAAGACAAGAGCCTAGAAGAAACTACAAATCAGCCAGAAGTAACCATAGATAAGAAAAGCATGCAAGCAATAATAAATTTATTAATCACAGAAATGAAAACAACTTTGGAGGAAAGGAATAGCATTATTAGGGAAACAACTGATGAGACCCTCAAGGAAAATACTAACTACCTTGAGGCAATTAGAGAACTGAAAGCTGAAATAGCTGTAATGAGGAAAGCAGCTGAGGGAAGGGAAAGCAGAATAGCAGAAGCAGAACAGATTTAGCCAGACAGAGGAGGAGTGAGAGAAAACTAAGAAAGAGGTGAAAGAGCTCAAAAAGAGATTGAGAGATACTGAAAACAACAACAGAGACATGTGGGATGAACTCAAAAGAAGTAACATTCATATAATTGGCCTGGCAGAAGAAGAAAGAGAGGAAAGGGAAGCAAGCATTTTAGAGGAAATTATAGAAGAAAACTTCCAAGACCTGAACAACAAAAAGGACATTAAGATCCAAGAGGCTCAGAGAGTCCAAAACAGAATCAACCCAGACCTGAAGACACCAAGATACATCGTAGTCACAATGAAAAGAAGTAAGGATAAAGAAAAGATCCTAAAGGCTTCAAGAGAAAAACAAAAAATCACAAACAGGGGAAAACCTATAAGACTATCAGCAGACTTCTCTACCCAAACTCTAAAGGCCAGAAGAGAATGGCAAGATATCTATTGAGCCCTGAATGAGAAAGGGTTTCAACCAAGGATAATATATCCCGCTAGACTTTCATTCAAATTAGATGGAGTCATCAAAACCTTCTCATACAAACAACAGTTAAAGGAAGCAACTATCACCAAACCGACCCTGAAAAAGGTTCTAAAAGACCTCTTACAAACAATAACATCAGTATAATACTTGCAACATATCAAATAAACACTTGTTGAACAATGGCACTACAACACATTAAATCCATAATATCCGTAAATGTCAATGGCTTAAACTCACCCATCAGAAGGCACAGAGTGGGAGGATGGATGAAAAAAACATAAAACCAACCATATGCTGCTTGCAAGAATCCCACTTGATCCAACAAGACAAACACAGACTTAAAGTGAAAGGATGGAAAACTATCCTACAGGCTAACGGACTACAAAAAAAAACAGGAACAGCCATTCTCATCTCTGACACAATAGATTTTTAAATTAAATAAAGTAATATAAGATAGGCAAGGTTAAAGGATCAATCAGCCAATAAGATATAACAATTATTAACACTTATGCACCCAATGAGGGACCATCTAAATACAACAAAAACCTTCTCAAAGAACTTCAAAAATACATCAATAGTAATGCAGTAATAGTGGGAGACTTTAACACCACACTCTCACACTTAGATCAGCAAAACACAGAATCAACAAAGAAACAAGAGAATTAAATGAAGAGATGGACAGATTAGACCTCTTGGACATTTTCAGAGTTCATTTTTTAAATTTATTTTTTATTTAAGAAGCATAAATTAACAAATCCATAGGGTAAGAGGGGTACAACTCCACACAACTCCCACCACCCAATCTCCATATCCCACCCCCTCCCCTGATAGATTTCCCATTCTCTATCCCTCTGGGAGCATGGACCCAGGGTCGTTGTGGGTTGCAGAAGGTGGAAGGTCTGCCTTCTTTAATTGCTTCCCCGCAGAACATGGGCATTGACTGGTCAGTTCATACTCCCAGTCTGCCTCTCTTCTTCCCTAGTAGGGTAGGTCTCGGGGGAAGCAGAGCTCCAGGGCACATTGGTGGGGTCTTCAGTCCAGGGAAGCCTGGCCGGCATCCTCATGGCATCTGGAACCTGGTGACTGAAAAGAGAGTTAACATACAAAGCCAAACAAATTGTTGAGCAATCATGGACCCAAAGCTTGGAATAGTGGAGAGGAAGTGTTAGGGGGGTAATCACCGCAAACTTTAGTGTACTTCTGCTTTCAGGTATATATTTTGCACTAGTTAATGGATATGTGTGAACATATGCTCTCTCTCACAGAAACTGGTGTATATCTAGGTTTTGGGTCTTTGTTAGAAAGTGAACCACCTGGGATTTAATAGAGAATACTATGTAAGGAAAGGAGTCACCCAAGTAATGAAGCTGAAGGGTTGTCATTCCACATGTGAAGTCTCTGGACACAGTCTGAGCTGAAGTATGTTGAGGTGGCAATCGTTGTGTTGATTAGGTTGCGATCAGCAGATACAAGATTATTTGATATAGACTGGGAGAGGCATATGGGAAAGTGGGCCCTATCCAAGGGTTCCAGGACTGGGGGAAGTAGAGGCTCTATAGTGGAGATGTAAGGTTCCTCCTGTCTTAGGGTTCAAAAAGACAATCAATAGTTAATGTTATCATCACATTATTTGGTAATTGGGTTAACTTTGAAAAGTCCTTTTGTTAGGGTTTGGTGTACAGTACCCAGTACCTTGTATATAGCTGTGCTATTGGTTGCTTCTGATCTACTTGGTCTAGGCTTTTGAGAGAGTCCGCATATCAAATACACAGCCTATATATTAAAGACTCAGTCTGTGTTTTAAAAACTTTGACACATACAATTAATTTCCCCCTCTCATATTAATTATCTAGTGATTTATATGACTACACTTTACTAGGAGTGTACATAAACACCATCCCCACCACCAAAAGACAGTGACCCATCCATCCCTCCCACCCACTCCCATCCCTCACTGGCCCAGGAAGCTGCATGTCTACCCCCCACCACAAGGTTTTTACTTTGGTGCCCTACTTACAATTTAGTCAGGTCCTGCTTTTAGTTTCCCTTTCAGATCTTCTTAGTCAACTTCTGTTGATGAGTGGGATCATCCCATACTAATCTCTATCTTTCTGACTTAGCTCACTTAACATAATTCCATCTAGCTCTGTCCAAGATGGGTCAGAGAAGGTGGGTTCATTGTTCTTGATAGCTGCATAGTATTCCATTGTGTATATATACCACAGCTTTCTTAGCCACACATCTCTTGTTGGGTACCTGGGTTGCTTCCAGGTTTTAACTATTAAGAATTGTGCTGCTATGAACATAGATGTAAACACATCTTTTTTGTTGGGCAATATGGAATCCTTGGGATATATCCCCAGGAGAGGAATTACAGGGTCATATGGAAGGTCTATACCTAGCCTTGTGAGAGTTCTCCCGACTGCTCTTCAGAGCTTTTACCCCAAAAAATTGGAATACACATTCTTTTCAAATCCACACAACACATACTCAAGGATAGACCACATGTTAGGTCACAAAGACAGCATCAATAAATTCAAGAGCATTGAAAACATCCCAAGTATCTTCTCAGACCACAGTGGAGTAAAACTAACATTTAACAACAAACAGAAAGTTATTAAAAGTCACAGAATCTGGAAACTAAACAACATACTGCTTAAGAACCACTGGGTCAGAGAGTCACTCAAGCAAGAAATTCAAATGTTCCTGGAAACAACTGAAAATGAATACACAACCTATCAAAATATTTGGGACACAGCTAAAGCAGTACTGAGAGGGAAACTTATAGCCATACAATCACATATTAAACAACAAGAAAAAACCCAATTAAACAACCTTACTGCACACCTTAAGGACTTAGAGGAAGAGGAACAAAGGAACCCTAAAACAACCAGAAGGACAGAAATCACTAATGTAAGAGCAGAAATAAACAACATCAAAAATAAGAGAACCATACAAAAGATCAGTGAAGCCAAATATTGGTTCTTAGAAAAATTAAACAAGATTGACAAACCCCTAGCATGATTCACAAAACAAAAAAGGGAGAAGACTCAAATTCATAGAATTGTAAAGAATAGAGGATATATCACAACTGACACCACAGAAATCCAGAGAATCCTGCAAGACTTCTATGAAGAACTATATGCCACCAAGCTATAGAATCTGGAAGAAATGTAATAATTCCTAGAAACATATGACCTTCCAAAACTGAACCAAGAATAACTACAAAACCTAAATGCACCAATCACAGACAAAGAAATCAAAACTGTTATTAAGAATCTCCCCAACAACAAAAGTCCTGGACCAGATGGCTTCACCAATGAATTCTACAAAACCTTCAGGAAACAGTTAATACCCATACTCCTAAAGCTTTCCCATAAGCTCGAAGAAACAGGGACACTCTTTTCCACTTTCTATGAAGCCAACATCACTCTGATACCAAAGCAGATAGAGACACAACAAAAAAGGAAAACTACATACCAATATCTCTGATGAACATAGATGCCTAAATATAAACAAGATCTTTGCCAACCGGATACAACAACACATCAAAAAAATTCATCCCAGGAATGCAAGGCTGGTTCAACATCCATAAGTCAATCAATGTCATTCACCACATCAATAAAAGCAAAGCCAAAAACCACATGATTATCTCAATAGATGCAGAACAAGCCTTTGACAAAATCCAACACCCATTCTTCCTCAAAACCCTACACAAAATGGGAATAGATGGGAAATTCCTCAAGATAGTGGAATCCATATATAGCAAACCAACAGCCAACATCATACTCAATGGACAGAAGTTGAAAGCATTTCCCCTCAGATCAGGGACTAGACAGGGCTGTCCACTGTCACCATTACTCTTCAACATAGTATTGGAAGTCCTTGCCATAGCAATCAGGCAAGAGAAAGAAATCAAAGGAATACAGATTGGAAGGGAAGAAGTCAAGCTCTCACTATTTGCAGATGACATGATAGTATACATGAAAAACCTAAATAATCCAGTAGAAAACTACTGGAAGGTATTAGGCAATATAGCAAGGTATCAGGCTACAAAATCAATGTATAAAAATCAGTGGCATTTCTCTATGCAAACACTAAATCTGAAGAAGAAGACATCCAGAAATCACTCCCATTTACTGTTGCAACAAAATCAATAAAATACCTAGGAGTAAAGCTGACCAAAGAAGTGAAAGACTTGTATACTGAAAACTATGAGTCGCTATTCAAGGAAATTGAAACTGATACCAAGAAATGGAAAGACATCCCATGCTCATGGATCGGAAGAATAAATATCATCAAAATGAATATTCTCCCCAGAGCCATATACAAATTTAATGCAATACCCATCAAAGTTCCACCAAGATTCTTTAAGAGAATAGAAAAAAAACTACATTCATTTATCTGGAACCAGAAAACACCTAGAATTGCCAAAACCATCTTGAGGAAAAGAAACAGAAATGGACGCATTACATTCTCAGATCTCAAACTATATTATAATGCTAACATCATCAAAACAGCCTGGTACTGGAACAAAAATAAGCACACAGACCATTGGAACAGAAATGAAAGCCCAGATCTAAACTCCCACACCTACGGACATCTAATCTCTGATAAGGGGCCCCAAAGCATTAAATGGAAGAAGGAAGCCTCTCTTCAATAAATGGTGCTGGAAACACTGGATTATAACATGCAGAAGAATGAAATTGAACCACCTTATCTCACCAGAAACAAAAATCAACTCCAAATGGATCAAAGACCTGGATGTAAGACCAGAAACTATCAAATACTTAGAGGAAAACATTGGTGAAACAATTTCCCACCTAAACCTCAAGGACATCTCTGATGAAACAAAGCCAATTGCAAGGAAGACTAAAGCAGAAACAAACTGATGGGACTACATCAAACTGAAAAGCTTCTCCACATCCAATGAAACTATCACACGAACAAAGTGACCCCTCATAGAATGGGAGAAGATCTTCACATGCCATACATCAGACAAGAGACTAATCACCAAAATATACAGAGAATTCAGCAAACTTAGCAACAAAAAAGCAAATGACCCCATCCAAAAATGAGCAGAGGATATGAACAAAACATTCACTTCAGAGGAGATCCAAAGGCTAACAAAAATATGAAAAACTGTTCCAGGTCGCTGATTGTCAGAGAGATGCAGATAAAGACAACATTGTGATACCACCTCACTCCTGTGAGAATGGCATACATCAAAAAGGACAGCAGCAACAAATGTTGGAGAGGATGTGGGGACAGAGGAACCCTTCTACACTGCTGGTGGGAATGTAAATTGGTCAAGCGTCTCTGGAGAACAGTCTGGAGAACTCTCACAAGGCTAGACATAGACCTTCCATATGACCCAGTAATTCCCCTCCTGGGGATATACCCCAAGGATTCCATAATGCCCAACCAAAAAGATGTGTGTACATCTATGTTCCTAGCAGTACAATTCATAATAGCTAAAACCTGGAAGGAACCTAGGTGCCCAACAGCAGATGAGTGGCTGTGAAAGCTGTGCTACATATACACAATGGAATACTATGCAGCTATTAAGAAAAATGAGCCCACCTTATCTAACCCATCTTGGACAGAGCTAGAAGGAATTATGTTAAGTGAGCTAAGTCAGAAAGATAAAGATGAGTATGGGATGTCCCCACTCATCAACAGAAGTTGAGAAAGAAGAACAGAAAGGGAAATGAAAAGCAGGATCTGATTAAATCGAGAGCAGGGCACCAAAGTAAAAACACTGTGGTGAAGAGTAGGGTGGCCATTGGGCTTCCCGGCATGGTAGAGGGTGGTGGGGCAGGAGTTTGTGGTGAGGATGGACATAGTCTTTTGGTGGTGGGAGTGGTGTTTATGTACAATCCTATTAAAGTGTAAACATTATATAAACCTCTATTTAATTAATATGAGAGGCAAAAAACTGAGTCTTTTTAATACATAGGCTATCTTTGATATGTTCTCTCCCAAAAGCCTAGACGAGGGAGAACAGAAGCAACCGATAGCACAGCTATATACAAGATGCTGGGTACTATACCCCAAACCCTATCAAAGGGACTTTCCAAAGTTAACCCTATCACCAAATAATGTGATGATAACAATAACTATCCATTGTCTTCTTGAACCCTAACACAACAGGAACCTCACATTTCTACTATAGAGACTATATTTCCCCCAGTCCTGGAACCTTAGGGTGGGGCCCACTTTTCTGCATGCTGCTTTCAATTCATATCATATAATATTGTATCCGTGGATTGCAACCTAATCAACATAATGAGTGCCACCCCAGCATGCTTCACTTCAGACTGTGACCAGAGACTTCAGGTGTGAAATGGCAACCCTTCAGCTTCATCACTTGGGTGAGACCTTTTCTTTCATAGTATTCTCTAATTCCATTCCAGGTGTTCCACTCCCCAATAAGGTCCCCAAACCTAGATTTAGTCCAGGTCCCCTGAGATAGAGCATATGTTCACATGTGCCCATAAACTAGGGGAAAAATATATACCTGAAAGCAGAAGTACACAAGAGCATGCAGGGAATACCCCCAACACTTCATCTGCACTATTTCAGTCTTTAGGTCCATGATTGTTCAACAGTTTGTTTGGCTTTGTATGTTAACTCTCTTTTTAGCCACCAGGTTTCGGATGCCAACGAGATGCTGACCAGACTTTCCTGGACAGACAACCCAGTCAATGTGTACTGGAGCTCCACTTCCTCAGAGCCCCACCCTACTAGGGAAAGAGAGAGACAGACTGGGAGTATGGATCGACCAGTCAATGCCCATGTTCAGCGGGGAAGCAATTATAGAAGCCAGACCTTCCACCTTCTGCAACCCACAACGACCCTGGATACATACTCCCAGAGAGGTAGAGAATGGGAAGGCTATCAGGGGAGGAGGTGGGATATGGAGATCGGGTTATGGGAATTGTGCGGAATTGTACCTCTCTTATTCTATGGTTTTGTTAATGTCTCCTTTCTTAAATAAAAAATAAATAAACAAGTAAAATAAAATAAAATGAAAAAAAGATATCCTAACCATAAAAAAATTGCAACTGTACCATTATTTCTTACAGCTTAAAGGAAAAAATGAATAATTCATATTTTTAAGGTTTATCTATTTAATTTTTTGTCTTTGATTTTAATTCAAGTTTCCCTACTTTGAACTGAGATTTCCAAGATTCTTTCCATCTACATGAATGCAATTTAATTTTATGAATGCTTATTTAATACATTTAGCTACTTACTTAAAAATAATGTAGTGCTCTAGTATTTATAAGAATTCATACTTCTTCATGTTTGGAATGATTCCACTTAAATAGTTTGTAATCATCATTTCCATTTTTTCCCTGCCCTACATAGTCATTACCTCTGTCTGAATGTTGATATCATTCAGGCTTTGATAACATGTTTATTTTTTTCCCTAGTTTATCTATTTTGTCTTCCCAAATTGTTTCCACCCTCACCGTTGAATCATTACTCTTCCATTCTGCTAAACTTTCCTAATTCCCACATTTGTCTTGCTGCTTTCTACTAAAATATCTGTCTGGATTAACCATGTATTTTGTCTTCAATATATACAATATCTAAAAGATTGAGCATCTGCAGGTGGTAGAAAGAGGTAGCAATTCCATAAAAACATGTTCATTAGTACTATTATAAGCCTGCAGATGTGTAATAGGAAGTAGGTGAGGAGGTTATCTATGTCTAAGTAGAAACTATTTCACTAGGTACTTTAAGGTGTCTCTTTAGGTCTTTGTACTTAACTTGCTTCATTTACTGACTCACTGTAAACTATTGTGCACTTTTTGCTTTAAGGTATATATATTTACCTTAATTTATGGACATATATACATATGCCCTATCTCATGGGTCCTGGTCTATACCTAGGTTTTGAGGTTTTGTTGGGAAGTAAACCAGCCAAAATGGAATTAGAGAATCCTATGAAAAAGGAAAAGTCTAACCCAAGTAATGAGGCTGAAGGACTGATATTCCATGTCTGATGTCTCTGGACATAGTCTGAAGTGAAACATGCCTAGATGATATACATTGCATTGATTAGGTTGAGATCAGTAGATGCAGTATCATTTGGTATGAATTAAGAAAAGCATGCTGGAAAGTGAGCCCCACCCTAGAGGTTCCAGGCCTGAGAGATGATGTATGGGCTTTCCTAGCTCATAAAACTCCTTAAATGCATTTCAGTGGCACACTTCTTAACAAACCTCAAAATCTAGATATAGACCAGGGTTTGTGAGATAGGGAATAAGCACATACATTCAGAAGTTGGGGAAAAACATACACCTTAAAGTAGAAGTGCACAGTAGTTTGCAGTGAGTCAATAAATGTAGCAAATAAGCAGAAAGACCTAAAGAGACATCATAAAGTACCTAATGAGATAGTTTCTACTTAGACCTAGATACCCTCCTCACCTACCTTCTATTGCATGTCCCTCAATCACTCCAAAGATAACCCTGTAATAAGATAACCAATGTAAGAACTACAAAAGCTGAATAAGGGTAAGATATTGGCATACTTTAATGATGAATCTTTAGTCATTACCAGGCCACCCCATCACCTGAGATTCCCACACAGGCATGATGGGCCTAGACCTCTAACAGATCCTTCTCTCCACTGTCACTGGTCATCTACACCAGGAACAACATAATGTACCCCTTTTGTGGCCCCCTATAGAACCTTGCCCTCAATGTGGATCAAAAGTGGTAGGGAATGTTCCATTCTCTGAAGGGAGGTTGGACAACATACTCTAAATACTACCCGAAGAAGATGGGTCCTGAAATTAGTGCAGCCTGCAATGTTCTTAGCTATAACCAAAGAATACAAGCTCAGAACTATAGGGTTGCAGAGGTTACTTAGGTTCCTGTGCTGAATATGGACCCCAGATCAAACTGATAGGGTTTACAGTTAACAATATTTATATACTTTCCCGAACTACTTGGAAGTTACTCTCTTCCCTGATCCAGCTTTCTAGTCCTTTTTCAAAATATGATACCATCTGCCCAGACAATAACCTAGATCCACCTGCATATTAGATGTTAGGCCTAGGCAGAAAATTGTAAAGTCATGGGCCCCTTGGAATATACCTAAAATAGACCTACTAGTTTTTCCAAAATGGAGACCCCAAATCTTCATCTGCAATATTCTTGCCCTGCTTTATATCTTAACTCTTTTTTAGCCACCAGGTTCTGGATGCTACCATGATGCCAACCTGGCATCCCTGGGCAGAGGACCCTACCATGTGTCCTGCCCCACCTCTCCAGATCCCTGCCCTGCTAGGAAAAGAGAGACAGGTTGGGAGTATGGATCAACCTACCAATGCCCATGTTCAACAGAGAAGCAATTACAAAAGCTAGACCTTCCACCTTCTGCACCCCATAATGATCCTGGGCCCATATGCCAAGAGAGATAAAGACTAGGAAAGCTTTCGGGTGGGTTTGAGGTGGAATAGGGAGTTCTGGGGGTGGGGATTATGTGGAAATATACCTCTCTTATGCTATGGTCTTGTCAATATTTCCATTTTATAAATAAAATTTTTTAAAAACTTGGAGACTTCAACTTCAGATAAATTCTCATTGTTATTTGAAAAGTATGTTGTGCCTTATGTAACTCACTATACCATTCTCATTAATCATTTCCTTAAGTTTCATCCTTTTCTTAAACCTCTTTCATAACATTCATGGGAACAATTTTCCCTACACTTTCTGGCTTTTTATTTTTACTCTATGCCTCTAAATAAATAAGTTAAATTGAATTAATTAGCTATGAACTTCTAGTTCAAAATCAAGATGCAATTTGACATATTTGCTATCATAATCACATATTTTTGTTTTATTTCTGAGGAGGAAAAGGCCAATTCATCACTAAGTATCACTCTAATTGTTCTCATCTACCCTGACCCCTATTTCACTGCTTTAGTTCATCATTCTCAAAGTTGTTTCCAAATGGCTTACTTGTAGCTATATTTCATGAACTGACACCAGGATATTTGTTCTCTACGTTACTGCCAGGGAAATATTTCTAAAAAGTAGACTCGATATATCATTTATTTCTTAAAATTAACAGTATCTTGTTTTTAAACTTCTTTTATGATCTTAATGTCTAAATTTCTCGTCAGGCCTGAATAAGACTGCCTTCTAACCACACTTATCTATTTGTCTTATATTTTTGTTTTGCTTTCTTTGTTCACTTTGTACATATTGCTTGCTCTCCCTATTATTTTCTACCAGAAAATGCATATCTTAACTAGTAGATAAAAATCATTCAATTATAATTTTAAGTGGTAATAGTTAAATCTACTTCTGAAGTGTAGAATAGTAGTAGGGTGTCATGTTAAGACATGATACATATGTACATTACATATATTTTATATGCATATAAATTATATATAATTTTCACCTTAACTATGACTAGTATGTTCTAAATGTTGAGAGTTAAGCAAGTGTTATACTTGAAGAGTGACCTTGGGGCTCAGAGTCTCCTGGTAGCTCAGATAAACCAACTTTTCCTGGTAGATCAGGTCTTCCATGAGCTTGAACAACCAACAATGCTGCTGACAGCTTGAACAGAGATGGGAAAACAGTCACCCTCTCTTCATTTATGAAATGAAAAATAATATACCATGGTACAAAATATTTTAATGTGAATTTTGCTTTACTTGAAATCCAACAAATCCCCCCTAATCTAATTTAACAAATAATCTGACAGCTGAAAATTTTTTTTAAATAACTAACTTTTTAATGGCTGTACCACTGTACCAAATTTCAGATGTACATAACTCAGAAAGCACATATGTGAATATAAATTTACCTTCCAAAACTTCAATTCTATCCTTCTAATCCTTTTTACCTGATTTATTTGTCATCTTTTCCCCTTCCCATCTGGTGATGACTAATTAGCCTTATAGCCCCAAAGTTCATTTTTGTTTTATTTAGTTCATATTTTGTTTGTTTTCTACATATGAGTTAAATCATATAGCAGTTGTCTTTCTCCATCTGGATAATTTAAGGAGAATGTTTCCACTGGTCAAATAAAATCACACAAAGTTGTTTGAGTATAGATGCTGACCACCTGTGTCCATCAGAACGTGTGCGAGTTTAAAATGCTACAGATAACAACAAGTGAACAGATACTACCCTGGAATCTAATTAACCCCATGCACTGATTTTTAGTAAGAACTGAGGTTCATAATTAAAATGATTTTAGAGGATTTGGGAGCTAACTTACTGAGGTAACAGCACATGTTTACTTTTCTGAGACTTGTCATCCAATCCTCTCAAATGTATTTGATAAAAACTTCAACTTATTTTCTAGAGATATTAAAAATTAATGCTCATGAAGTCTTTTATCCCTTTTGAAGATAACATATGCAGTCATCCCTAACTTAGATAGTTCTGTAAAACTCTGTTAAATCATTGACAAAAGATAAAATAAAGGACAGGACTGAAGGGGTTCTGTGAAGTCCTGGCATGTGGTTCACAGTGAGAGTAAAAAAAATGCTTTGCAAAGTGTGTTGAACTGTTCTAAGTCATCATTTTTCTTATTCTTTATCTATCCCTTCAATATATGTTTATTAAAAGTTCAGTATGTGCTAGGCATTGTATTAGTTGGTATCTACATAAATTAGATTCTGATTTGTGACATAGTACTTAATAGTACCATTACAGTTACAAACAGTAGCAAAAGAAGATACTTCTGATATAGTGTAACCATTTATAGGTATTGATAGAGATGCTCATGCTAACTTTTGATGGAATTTAAAGTAAAATTTCCATGATATTTCTCCATAAACATTCATTTAATCTCTGTATGAAATATTTAGTGGGAGTCGGGCAGTAGCGCAGCCGTTTAAGAGCAAGGGATACGATAGTGTCGGGAGGGTGGAGCCAAGATGGTGACGGAGATAGAGTCCCGACAACAACTGCTGGAAACGGTAGGATTTTTTGCCTTTAGAAGGACAATAAATTCAGGGTCCTAGCTGTGACACCAAGGGGGTGAATAAAGCTCAGTTTGGGTTAGAATATAGAGGAAAAAAGAAAGGAAAAAATTTTATTATTCCTGAAGCGCACCCCTGCTCCCCCCCACAACCAGACCCTGCTCCTAGCAGGCTGCTCCTAGCAGACTCCCCTGCTGAGCTTCTTTCTTTACCAAGATTCCTGGCCCAACAGGGGTTCCATTCCTTTCCTATTCCTTTCTGAAACCATTGGCCCTCTTTCTTTCTGTCTAAGTGGCCAACTGGACCTACAAAAGGGAAAGACTGCCCTGAGATGTTTTTTCTTTTTTTTTTTCCCTGTTCTGTTTTTGTTTTGGAGTTTGTTTGTTTGTTTGTTTGTTTTGTCTGTTTGCTTTATTTTCTTAACAATCAGCTGCCTCTGCTCAGGCTGCTTGAGTCAATCTGGGAGAGGTTTTTTACCCTGCTCTATTTTATTATTAATATATATAGGTGTATCCCTTCCCCCCTTTAGGTTGACCAGAATTAACTCTTAGTGTATTTTCCAGTGCTAAAGGACTGGGTGGCTTAACCATTGCGAGTGGAAATAGATTCACTACTCCTACCTCCTCTACACACTCTCCCCTTCTCCCTCCTCCTAGATAATCAAAAAATAAAATAAAATAAAATAACTCTTTCCTTTCACTGCTCTTTTATTACAATTCTTTTTCTTATCTTTTCTCTCTCTTGTTTTTCTTCTTATTTTTTGTTTCTTTTTCTTGTCTTCCTTTCTTCCTTCCTCCATCTTAGGCTTTCTGAATTCACTGATACTCATTTGTGAATTATTTGGGGGAAGAAATCAGACACAGAGTGGACTCTCTATGTGTGTCTCTCTGGTCTACTTCCTTTCTCCTCTTGCTACCTAGAATATATAGGGGATAGATTTGCATAATTGTCTATTCTTGCTATCCCTTTTTTCCTTTCTCTTTCTTCTTCACTTGGACTTGGTTGCTATTTTTTCATGGACTAGAGATATTGTTTGGCTAACTGGTAGTGGTTAAACTGCTTCAATCCTTGCTTCAGTTGCTATTGTAATTTCAGACATTAGTGATTGCATTTGTCATAAAGGTATTTATTACAGTGTTGCCTGTACGCAAAACACAAAAAAGGAACAGCAGAACATAAAAATAAGAAACAAATTAATCAAAAAAATGGATAGATCAAGAGCAAATAAAACTGCTACAACAATGAATGAACAAGAGACCAGAAGAAACCACAAATCAGCCAGCAGTAATCATAGATAAGAAAAGTAAGCAAGCAATAATAAACTTATTAATCACAGAAATGAAAACAACTTTGGAGGAAAGAAATAGTATTATTACGAAACAAGTGATGAGACCCTCAAGGAAAATGCTAACTATCTTGAGGCAATTAGAGAACTGAAAGCTGAAAAA
The DNA here is from genome assembly GCF_950295315.1 of Erinaceus europaeus. NCBI lineage: Eukaryota > Metazoa > Chordata > Mammalia > Eulipotyphla > Erinaceidae > Erinaceus > Erinaceus europaeus. Next base: position 83,533,437 of record NC_080165.1, read on the forward strand.
GCTGAATTGAGGAAAGAAGCTGAGGGAAGGGAAAGCAGACTAGGAGAAGCAGAAAACAGAATTAGCCAGACAGAGGACGAGTTAGAGAAAACAAAGAGGTGAAAGAGCTCAAAAAGAGATTGAAAGACACTGAAAACAACAACAGAGACATATGGGATGATCTCAAAAGAAGTAACATTCATATAATTGGCCTGTCAGAGGAAGAAAGAGAGGAAGGGGAAGCAAGCATTCTAGAGGAAATAATAGAAGAAAACTTCCCAGACCTGAACAGCAGAAAGGACATTAAGATTCAAGAGGCACAGAGAGTTCCAAGCAGAATCAACCCAGACATGAAGACACCAAGACACATCATAGTCACAATGAGAAGAAGTAAGGATAAAGAAAGGATCCTAAAGGCTGCAAGAGAAAAAGAAAAAGTCACATACAGGGGAAAACCCATAAAACTATCAGCAGACTTCTCCACTCAAACTCTAAATGCCAGAAGAGAATGACAAGATATCTATCAAACCCTAAATGAAAAAGGGTTTCAACCAAGGATAATATATCCTGCTAGACTTTCATTCAAACTAGATGGAGAGATGAAAACTTTCTTAGACAAACAACAGTTGAAAGAAGCAACCATTATGAACTGGCCCTGAAAGAGGTTCTAAAAGACCTCTTATAAACAAGAACTTCACTATAATACTTGCCATATATCATATCAAATAAAAATTCTTAAACAATAGCACTACAATACATTAAATCCATAATATCAATAAATATCAGTGGCTTAAACTCACCCATCAAAAGGCACATAGTGGGAGGATGGATCAGAAAACATAACCCAACCATATGCTGCTTGCAAGGATCCCATCTGACACAACAAGATAAACAAAGAATTAAAGTGAAAGGATGGAAAACTATCATACAGGCTAATGAACAACAAAAAAAAGCTGTAACAGACATTGTCATCTCTGACACAATAGATTTTAAATTAAGTAATAAAAGATAGGCAAGGACATTACATAATGATTAGAGGATCAAGCAGCCAAAAGACTTAATAATTATTAACATCTATGCACCCAATGAGGGACCATCTAAATACATTAAGCACCTACTGAAAGAACTTCAAAAATACAACAATAGTAATACAATAAGAGAGGGATATTTTAACACCCCACACTCACACTTAGATCAAAAAAGAAGAGAACCAATAGAGAAACAAGAGAATTAAATGAAGAGGTCTTCAGATGAGACCTGGAAATTTTCAGAGTTCTTCACCCCAATAAACTGGAATACACATTCTTTTCAAATCCACACAACATATACTTAAGGATAGACCACATGTTAGGCCACAAAGACAGCATCAATAAATTCAAGAGCATTGAAATCATCCCAAGTAACTTCTCAGACCATAGTGGAGTAAACATAACATTTAACAACAAACAGAAAATTATTAAAAGTCACAGAATCTGGAAACTAAACAACATACTGCTTAAGAACCACTGGGTCAGAGAGTCACTCAAGCAAGAAATTCAAATGTTCCTGGAAACATATGAAAATGAAGATACAACCTATCAAAATATTTGGGACACAGCTAAAGCAGTATTGAGAGGGAAACTCATAGCCATAGAATCACATATTAGAGAACAAGAAAAGCTCAAATAAATGACCTTACAGAATACCTCAAGGACTTAGAGGAAGAGGAACAAAGGAACCCTAAAGCAACAAGAAGGATAGAAATCACTAAAATTAGAGCAGAAATAAACAACATAGAAAATAAGAGAACCATACAGGAGATCAATGACGCCAAATGTTGGTTCTTTGAAAGATTAAACAAAATTGACAAACCCTTAGCCAGATTCACTAAACAAAAATGGAGAAGATTCAAATTAATAGAATTGTAAACGATAAAGGAGATCTTACAACTGACACTACAGAAATCCAGAAAATCATGCAAAATTTCTATGAAGAACTATACACCACCAAACTAGAGAATCTGGAAGAAATGGAACAATTCCTAGAAACATATGCCGTTCCAAAATTGAACCAAGGAGAACTACAAAACCTAAATGCACCAATCACAGACAAGGAAATCAAAACTGTTATTAAGAATCTCCCCAACAACAAAAGTCCTGGACCAGATGGCTTCACAAACGAATTCTACAAAACTTTCAGGAAACAGTACCCATACTTCTTAAGCTTTTCCATAAGATAGAAGAAACAGGAACACTCCCTTCCACCTTTTATGAAGCCAACATCACCCTGATACCAAAAAGAGATAGGGACACAACAAAAAAGGAAAACTACCAACCAATATCTCTGATGAACATAGATGCCAAAATATTAAACAAGATCCTGGCCAACCAGATACAGCAGCATTTCAAAAAAATTGTTCATCAAGACAAAGTGGAATTTATCCCAGGAATACAAAGTTGGTTCAACATACATATGTCAATCAATATCATTCACCACATCAATAAAAGCAAAGTCAAAAACCACATAATTACCTCCATAGATGCAGAGAAAGCCTTTGACAAAATCCAACACCCATTCTTGCTCAAAACCCTACAAAAAATGGGAATAGATGGGAAATTCCTCAAGATAGTGGAATCCACATATAATAAAACTACAGCCAACATCATACTCAATGGACAGAAGCTGAAAGCATTCCCCCTCAGATAAGGGACTAGACAGGGCTGTCCACTGTCAACATTAAACTTCAACATAGTATTGGAAGTTCTTGCCACAGCAATCAGGCAAGAGAAAGAAATCAAAGGAATACAGATTGGAAGGGAAGAAGTCAAGCTCTCACTATTTGCAGATGATATGATAGTATACATAGAAAAACCTAAAGCATCCAGCAGAAATCTACTGGAAGTTATTAGGCAATATAGGAAGGTGTCAGGCTACAAAATCAATGTACAAAAATCAGTGGCATTTATTTATGCAAACATTAAATCTGAAGAAGAAGACTTTCAGAAATTACTCCCAGTCACTATCGCAGCAAAATCAATAAAATACCTTGGAGTAAAGCTGACCAAAGAAGTGAAAGACTTGTATACTGAAAACTATGAGTCGCTATTCAAGGAAATTGAAACTGATACCAAGAAATGGAAAGACATCCCATGCTCATGGATCGGAAGAATAAATATCATCAAAATGAATGTTCTCCCCAGAGCAATATACAAATTTAATGCAATACCCATCAAAGTTCCACCAAGCTTCTTTAAGAGAATAGAACAAAACTACAATCATTTATCTGGAACCAGAAAACACCTAGAATTGCCAAAAACATCTTGAGGAAAAGAAAAAAAAAATGGAGGCATCACACTCCCAGACCTCAAACTTTATTATAAACCCATCATCATCAAAACAGCATGGTACTGGAATAAAAATAGGCATACAGACCAGTAGAACAGAATTGAAAGCCCAGAACTAAACCCCCACACCTATGGACATCTAATCTTTGATAAGGGGACCCAAAGTATTAAATGGAAGAAGGAGGCTCTCTTCAATAAATGGTGCTGGGAAAACTGGGTTGAAACATGCAGAAGAATGAAACTGAACCACTTTATTTCACCTGAAATAAAAATCAACTCCAAATGGATTAGAGACCTAGATGTCAGACCAGAAAGTATCAGATACTTAGAGGAAAAATATTGGTAGTACATTTTCCCACCTAAACCTCAAGGGCATCTTTAATGAAACAAATCCAATTGTAAGGAAGAGTAAAGCAAAAACAAATCAATGGGAATACATCAAATTGAAAAATTCTGCACAGCCAAAGAAACTATCACACAAAGAGACCCCTCACAGAATGGGAGAAGATCTTCACATGCCATACATCAGACAAGAGACTAATCACCAAAAAATACAAAGAACTCAGCAAACTTAACAACAAAAAAACAAATGACCCCATCCATAAATGGGCAGAGGATATGAACAGAACATTCACTCCAGAGGATATCCAGAAGGCTAACAAACATATGAAAAACTGCTCCAGGTCCCTGATTGTCAGAGAAATGCAAATAAAGAAAACACTGAGTTACCACCTCACTCCTGTAAGAATGGCATACATCAAAAAGGACAGCAGCAACAAATGCTGGAGAGACTATGGGGACAGCGGAAGCCTTTTGCACTGTTGGTGGGAATGTAAATTGGTCCAGCCTCTCTGGAGATCTGTCTGGAGAACTCTTACAAGGCTAGACATGGACCTTCCATATGACCCAGTAATTCCTCTCCTGGGGATCTACCCCAAGGACTCCATAACACCCAACCAAAAAGATACTCCTATGTTCATAGCAGCACAATTCATAATAGCTAAAACCTGGAAGCAACCCAGGTGCCCAACAACAGATGTGTGGCTGAGAAAGCTGTGGTATATATACACAATGGAATACTATGCAGCTACTAAGAAAAATGAACTTAAATTCTCTGACCCATATTGGTTGGAGCTAGGAATTATGTTAAGTGAGATAAGTCAGAAAGATAAAGATGAGTATGGGGTGATCCCACTCATCAACAGAAGTTGAGAAAGAAGATCAGCAAGGGAAACTAAAAACAGGATCTGACTAAATTGAAAATAGAGCGCCAAAGTAAAAACCCTGTGGTGAGGGGGTGGATGGACCTGGGCCGGTGGGGGTGGGGGTGGGGGTGGGGTGGGTGGGTGGGATGGGACACAATCTTTTGGTGATGGGAATGGTGTTTATGGGGCCCACTTTCCCATATGCTTCTCCCAATTATTATCAAATAATATTGCATTCGCTGATCGCAACCTAATCAACACAACGAGTGCCACCCTAGCATGCTTCACTTCAGACTGTGTCCAGAGAATTCAGGTGTGGAATGACAACCCTTCAGCTTCATCACTCGGGTGAGACCTGTCCTTTCATAGTATTCTCTAACTCCATCCCAGGTGGTTCACTTCCTAACAAAGTCCCAAATCCTGGATATAGACCAGGTTCCAGGAGAGAGAGCATATGTCCACAAGTATCCATAAACCAGGGAAAATATATACCTGAAAGCAGTAGTACACTAGAGTTTGCAGTGAGTACCCCCAACACTTTATCTCCACTATTCCATCCTTTAGGTCCATGATTCTTCAACAGTTAGTTTGGCTTTGTATGTTAACTCTCTTTTCAGCCACCAGGTTCCAGATGCCATCAGGATGCCGGCCAGGCTTCCCTGGACCGACGACCCCACCAATGCGTCCTGGAGCTCCGCTTCCTCAGAGACTCACCCTACTAGGGAAAGAGAGAGGCAGACTGGGAGTATGGATTGACCAGTCAATGCCCATGTTCTGTGGGGAAGCAATTACAGAAGCCAGACCTCCCACCTTCTACCCTGGGTCCATGCTCCCAGAGGGATAGAGAATGGGAAAGCTATTGGGGAGGGGATGGGATATAGAGATTGGGTGGTGGGAATTGTGTGGAGTTGAACCCCCCCGTCCTATGATTTTGTTAATGTCTCCTTTCTTAAATAAAAAAAAAAAAAAGCAAGGGATCTACACAAGGATCCCGGTTTGAACCCCCAACTACTCTCCTGCAGAGGGGTCACCTCACAGGTGGTGAAGCAGATCTCTCTGCAGGTGTCTATCTTTCTCTCCCCCTCTCTGTCTTCCCCTCCTCTCTCCATTTCTTCCTGTCCTAACATTGATGACATCAGTAACAATAACAATAATAACTACAACAACAATAAAAAAACAAGGGCAACAAAAGGAAAAATAAATAAATATTAAAAAATAAAGAAAGAATGATTTAGCCAACCAGGGTCGTTTACTAGAAAGTACATATCAACTTTACAGCAGAAGGAAATATTTCAGTTATTTATAGATAAGTTACTTAATCAGAAAAAGGAGATCCATCTTCTACCTAGAAATTAAGGAATAAAGTGGAAATTTTAAAAAGTTTTTTCTAGGGTAAATGCCTTATTTTCACTTCAATGTGTGATTTTACTTTATATAGTAGCCTTACATTGTATATGCATCCACTCACTTAAAAAAATTCTGACATTCAGAAAAGATGCTATATTTTTAATGCACATGTTCAATAAGTATTAGAGCCAGAAGTTTTATTCAGTGTAGTATTTTTATGACCTAGTGCCTATATAATTAGCAACACTATGGTTGAATAGATTTCTGTCTGACAAAGAGCACATCACAATCAAACAATGCCATACCTAATAAGTATTTCCACTCTATGACCATACCACCCTGAACAAGCCCGATCTCATGTGGTCTCAGAAGCTAACCAGGGTCAGGCCTGGTTAGTACTTGGATGGGAGACCTAATAAGTATTCCCAAGTAGTGAGCCTATGCATCAAGATATCAGAGTGAGAAAAATTAAGTGCTTTTAAGAAAAGCATTTAGTTAGAAAAATATAAAATATTAGCAAGAAATAGTATGAATATCTCAGTGTTCAACAGATAGGACAACTGAGAAAGTTACATTTTTTAATAGAAAGATATGGCATAATAGAGATGTCAACAGAAAAAAATGTAGCAGATGAAGCTATGTGTCCATTAGATACACTTTGTGACAAATTTCAGGGAGGATTATTTCATTAAAAGGATGTGGTAATGGATAAGTTACTGTCAAAATTTACTTCTCATACTTTTTGAATTACTGCGTAGAAAGTTAAATTCTCCAATCAGTCTATAGTCAGGCTAGCGTCGCGCGTGGGAGAGATGACCCAGGACTAAGTTTGCGGCGGCAGGACAATTCAAATCTTTATTCACCTGAGCTTCCCAGAGTAGGACTATAGCACATCTGGTTAAGCCACATGGTGCCAACTCTCTAGGTCTGCATGCCCGCCCTCCTCCCACTCGGGAAGCTGGTGTGACAAAAGGACAGAAACAGAAGTGGCTTGACAATACCATACATAGTTAGGGAAGGGGCAGAGAAAGGGGCCAGGAATGGTATGAACCTCTCCAGCAACTGTTGCTAGGGGTTCAACTCCTAGCATTAGCAAAACCCTGTGGGGATTTAGGAAGGAGACTTTTAGTCATTTGTAAGACAAAGCAGAAGACTGATAATAAAGGGAAGGGCTATAGTAGCATGGAATGTAGGGTGGAGCAGGCTTAACAAGGCTATCGGCCCAGTGGGAAGATGCATTTTGTGAGGTAAGGAAGACTTACATGGCCGCCAAACTTTTGAGGTTTATGTGTGGTCCCCCCTTTTTGCTCAATCCCTCAGTAGAGAGAGAGACTTACCAGATGAACTCACCTCTCAGGTTAAGCTCTGCCAGGCTCCACCATCTCCCCACAACCTCTCTGCAGTCTATGAATGTTCTTTTTTTTCTCCCAAATAATAATGATAAACTAGCATAAAATTAACTTACTTCATCTTCTGTACTCCTAGAATGTTTTTATAAAGGTCTTAAATTGAACCTAATACAAAAGTGTTAAAGAGGGGCCAGGCTGGTTAAGTGCACATGTTAACAGTGCTCAAAGACGTAGGTTGAAGCCTCCAGTCCCCAGCTGCAGGAGGAAACTTCACAAATGTAGAAGCAGGGCTGCAGGTGTCGCTCTGTCCGTCTCCATCTCTATCTCCTCCTTCCTCTTAATTTTTGGCTGTCTCTATCCAATCAATAAATAAAGATAATTTCAAAAAAATGTTAAAGATTTTTCTTTTTGAAGTTTTAAGATTTACTTTCATATATGTGTGTATACACATATATATGCCTATACATATATATGTAGGAATATATATATTGCTCAAAAAAGTGTAAGAGTAAACAACTTTTTAGCTCTCTTATGGGAAAGATATTTCAAAATAAAATTGTATATACAGTTTGAATCAATTTTCTTATATTCGTTCTTTGTTTTTTGTTCAGTATATTTGAATGTCTATTTTCAATCTCATTCTGGTATATGTTAGAAAGACAGAAATGGGAAAGCTATCAAGGGAAGGGATTGGATACAGAGTTCTGGTGGTGGGAATTATGTGAAGTTGTGCCCATCTTATCCTGTGATTTTGTCAATATTTCCATTTTGTAAATAAAAATAAAAAGAAAGAAATACAGAAATGCAGAATATCACTGATGAAAACCTAGAGCCCAACAGCAGGTACTCAAAAAGAAACTTGGCAGGTCATGGAACTAAATTTTACAGGGCTGTCAATCAGTACATCTCCATCTGAAATGATATTAAAATTAAATAAAATGATTAATCTCATTTATTAGCTTTATTTTTCTTTCCTCACCAGTGTTATTGTTGAACTCATTACCTGCATGACTCCTTTGTTTCCAGCTGCCTTTTTTATAGCAAGTAGGAGATAGAGTGACAAAGAGATACAAAAAAAAGGAGAGATACTTGTAGCACTGCTTCATTACTCTTGAAGATTCTTCTTTGTAGATAAAGAAACACCATAGGCTCACTTCACTATCCATAGGGTTTCGGTGGTGCCATTCCAGGTACTCCTATTTATTGCTCATGATTTAATCCAATCTTCCATGCAGTAAGGCCTGTACTCTACTGCTAAATTAACTTTCAGCACCCTCCCTTGTTTTTCTTTATTTATTGCCACCAGCATTGTTGCTGGGGCTCAGCGTCTACAAGATGAATCCATTACTCCTCTGACAGCTATATTTTTTTATTTGGGGATGGGGGTTGGGTATAAAACAGAGAGAAACTGAGAGGAATAAAGAGAGCAAAAGAGAGATACCTGCAGTATTGCTTCACCACCAGTGAAGAGGTTCCTTTAGCTCCTGCAAGTGAGAACTGGAGGTTTGAACATACGCCCTGGCACATTTGTGTGCTCTGATACTAAAACATTGCTTTTCTCTGAGTAATGCCTATGATTTTTTTTTTTTTTTGCCTCCAGGGGGTTTGGTGTCTGCGCTACATAAATTCACTGCTCCTGGAGGCTGTTTTTTCCCTTTTGTTGCCCTCATTGTTTATTTTTGTTGTGGTTATTATTGTTGTTGTTACTGATGTCATTGTTGGATAGAAAAAAGAGAAATGGAGAGAGGAGGGGAAGACAGAGAGGGGGAGAGAAACATAGACACCTACAGACTTTCTTCACTGCTTGTTCCACCTTCAGGGGAACTGGGGGGGAGGTGGAAATGGGATTATTACGTCGGTCCTTGCTTTGCATCATGTGCCCTTAATCTACAGAGCTACAGCCTGGCCCCCTTGTCTATGATTCTTCAATCTTATTTTACTCACTTTAGGAATGAACCATCCATTCTAAGGCATTCTACCTTCTTGTCTGTTTATCTATATTGCTTTTGTGATTAAAATTGGCCAAAAGTGTGGTTGTGTTTTGCTTGTCCAACACTGTGTTTACTGTTTATATACTACAGTGTCTGGCATATAGTACTGTGTATACTTGTTTTTTTATTACTTTTATTTTTACTTATTAAATAGAAATAGCCAGAAATTGAGAGGAATGGGGAGATAGAGAAACAGAATCACCTGCAATCCTGCTTCACCACTTGCTAAGTTTTCCCCCTGCAGGTAGGGATGAGGGACAGGGACTAGAACCCATGTTTTGTGAGTAATATAACATATTCACTCAATCAGGTTTGTCACCACCTGGCTCTGCACTGTATGTACTTTTACATGAAAGACCACATTTAATTTTTTCAATTTGCTGGAGTAAATAATGATTTATAAAACAAACAAACAAAAAAAAGAATGGGGACATGAACTCAGGTCCTCATACATAGTAACTTGTATGTTCTACCCGCAAACCATGAAGCCAGCCCCACCAGCTGAGTATTTTCATCTGCAATTTTCTTTTAATCATCTACTAGTTCTCATTTTCATGTAACTTGTTTTATTTCTTATGCTGACAACTCTACTTTGTTAATACAAAAGGAGTTTTAGTGTTGTACCATTATTATTGGTGACTCCTTACTTATTCATCTTTTTAAATGGCATTTTATGTCAGTAAAAGATTTTTATCATCCCATCTTTCACTGAATTCTTTATAAAATACACATTTTCTTAAAGTTGACTGAATACATTACACAAATAGCATTTGAAATAAATTTCTTTTTTATTGTTTTATCAAAATCATCTTTGCTTTTATTTCAAATATGTTTTTATTGGCATTTTCTAATGACTTCTCTCTCCTGTTTACAACTCCTTGAACTGTGAAGTTTCTATGATCTTGATTGTCACAAATATCCTTACTCAAGCTAAAATACTAGAGTTTCTTTGAATTCTAAGATTGCTCTACATATTATCAGTTGTTTTTTGTTTTTGTTTGTTTGTTTACTAGAGTACTTGTGAGAGCCACTGTTACTCCATATTCCCTAAAGCAGTCATTTCGACATCCTGACCTTAGGGGAAAAAACAAAAAAAAACCCTCATACTTCAGCAGCTGTATTTTGTCCCTAAAAAAAACTCAGGGCTTTTACTTATCAGCAGATGTCTGGTGCAGCTGCGCCTTGTTCCTAAAAAACCAGACTCAGTGTCTCTACTAATCAGAAGTTCTCCAGTAAGCTTTATCAGCCACTGAGGTATGGTCAAGGACTGTGATCAAAGAAATTCCTAACCAGCAGGTCTGGGCCCAAAGCAACCCCTCAAGCCCAAAAGCAACCTCCCCAAGTTCCCCTTCTAACATGTAGAAAAAGAAACTGTTTTCCCTTCCTAGGGGCTCACAAGCTAACTTTTGGAAAGCTTGTGGGTCCATGCTTAAGTGTGCTTAAATAAAAAGGCTCTTTGTTTTTGCAAGTGGTTCTAGCCTCCTCTCTGTGGGAACTGGGATAAAAAATTCTGGGCATAACATTTGGGGGCTCATCCAGGATCCCTCCTCCTGGAAGAGGATGCCTGAATCACTGAGCATATGGACAAGTCCAAGAACTATTAGATAAATTTTTGTGTTGTTTTGTCTTGTCCCTCTCTATCTGTTTCTGAAAACGAATCGCCCTAGTGTCAAAGGTAGATGCACTGGGTGATACCAGGCCAAGGATCTCGGGACATGTCCCGGATCCTTCTGTAGGGGACTGGGTCCACCTCGTTGATCTGGGTTTGGGACAGAGTGGGTCACTCTCACCAGGTTACAGTATGCCACTGTCTTCCCATTTTGAATGCCTCTGGAGAAGAAAGGGAGACCAGTTGTTATTGTTTGTTGTTTGTTTCTTTTTGTCTCACTTCTTGTCCTGCAGGAGTCCAATGCCATGGGACAAACATCTTAGACTCCACTGACCATGGTCTTCGCTCATTTTAAAGAATTTAAATCAAGGGCCCATAATTTAAATTTAAGTGTTAAAAAAGATAGATTGACAACTTTTTGCTTCAGCAAATGGCCGACCTTCAACACAGGATGGCCAAAAGATGGAACCTGGGACTTACCCATGATTCATCCTGACCAAACCCCTTACTTACATTCTAACCTGGTTAGATCTTGTTGAAAACCCTCCGTCCTGGCTAAAACACTTTTTGCCTCCACAGGTACCAGGTCAACAAGTTTTGGCAGTAAAAATGACCTCCAAACAGCAGATGCCTGCTGCATCCACTGCCCCACCACCCCCTATCCTCCAGGACTCGGGAGACGAAAGCCTCCTAGAACCCCCTCCCTATCTTATCCCTCCCTTGCCAACCCCTGTGGACTCCCCTCATGATTGTTTCAGTCCTCCCCACACTAGGCAGAGAACTCACAGGGGCCTAGCCCAAGAACCTAGCACAGTTACTCTCCCTCTCCCTCTAGGGCCTCCCGAAACCAAATTATGCAATACTGGCCTTTCTCTACTAGTGATCTTTATAATTGGAAACTGCAAAATCCCAAATTCTTCGAGAAACCTGCTCCCCTCATTGATCTGTTAGACTCTGTGCTTTTCACTTACCAGCACACTTGGGATGACTGCCAATAGCTGTTATAGATTCTCTTCACTACTAAAAAGAGAGAACGCATACTGACAGAAGCACAAAAATTGGTGCCTGGTATAGACGGGAACCCAATTCAGCCATCATAGATAGACCTCAGGTTCCCCCTCACTACGCCCACCTGGAATTTTAACACTGCAGAAGGTTAAGTAGAGGCTCAAGTGTACTGCCAGACTCTCATGGGAGGTCTCTGGGTTGCCCGCCAGCCCACCAATTTGGCTAAGATTAGTAGTGTACAACAGGGACAGAGTGAGACTCCGGCAGCATTTTTAGAAAGGCTCATAGAAGCTTATAGGATGTTTACACCCTTAGATCCAGAGGCAACCAAAAATAAGTCAGCCATGATTATGGCATTTGTCAACCAGGCAGCTCCAGACATTAGGCGAAAATTACAAAAGATAGCTAGACTGGCTGATAGGTCTTTACAGGAATTACTGGCAATAGCAGAAAAAGTTTTCAACAATTGCAAAACTACAGAAGAGAAACAACTATGTACCATGACAGCAGTAGGTGAATGGCAGACTCACAACCTGACAAAAATCTTACTGGAAGCCACATCAGATCAGCCTTGGTGGTGAGATCCAGAGAACTCTACAACCAGGTATGAAAAGGGCCCAAGGGAGGTCCTGGGCAAAAACAGCAAACTGTGGAAAGACCAATGTGCCTACTGCAAAGGGATAGGCCACTGGGCAAAAGAGTGTCCAAAAAGAAAAAAAAGGCAGTGAGGTCTTGGCTACTGAAAGGACCAAGATCTTAGAACCAGAAAAGCTCAGTGATTAGGGCCGTTGGGGTTCGAGCTCCCTCCCCAAACCCAGGGTAACTTTAAAAATAGAGGGGAAGCCCATCGATGTTCTAGCTGACACTGGAGCCCAACATTCAGTGTTGACTCGACCCTTCGGGAAAATATCAGGAAAAAAGGTGTGGGTGCAGGGGTCCACTAGGATGAAACAATATCCATGGGCTACTCAGAGAACTGTAAACCTGGGAAAGGGACAAGTAAGCCATTCCTTTATGCTCATTCCAGAGTGTCTGTATCCCCTACTGGGAAGAGACCTCCTTACTAAACTAGGAGCTACAATATCCTTCCAGCCACAAGGTCCCACAGTCACCTGCAATGGAGAACCCATCTCCGTGCTGCCACTAGCTCTTGAAGATGAGTGCTTACTCTTCCAATCGCCAGTCACCAGTCACCATAAAGGACATCAAACTGTGGGAAGAAAAATTTCCCCTCGCCTGGGCTGAAACAGGAAAAATGGGACTAGCAAAACATAGACCCCCAGTCTGGGTAGAGTTAAAACCAGGGACCGAGCCAGTGCAGTTTGACAATACCCCTTACCTATCAAAGCCTGTAAAGGCATAACTCCTCACATACGGTGACTGAGAGAGTTGGGCATCCTGGTACACTGTCACTCACCAGGGAACACTCCGCTCCTCCCAGTAAAAAAACCTAACTCAAGCGACTACAGGCCAGTTCAAGATCTGAGGGAAGTCAATAAGAGAATCCAAGACATACACCCCACGGTGCCTAGTCCATACACCCTTCTGAGCTCCCTAGAACCAAATCAAACCTGGTAATTGGTTCTAGACCTGAAAGATGCTTTCTTCAGTCTTCCGCTCGTGCCAAAAATGTAGCCCATCTTTGCATTCGGATGGCAGGACCCAGAAAATGGCTTCAGTGGACAACTGACCTGGATGAGACTGCCCCAAGGATTTAAGAATTCACGAACCATCTTCGATGAAGCATTACATGAAGACTTATGTGAGTACTCACAACAACACCCTTCCACAAAACTTTTACACTACATGGATGATCTACCGATTGCCACAGAGACTGAAAGAGAATGTGGGTCCATGCTTAATCATGCTTAAATAAAAAGGCTCTTTGTTTTTGCAAGTGGTTCTAGCCTCCTCTCTGCAGGAATTGGAATAAAAAATCTGGGCATAACAGTACTGTTTAAATCTGGTTAGTGGTGATGCTGGAGATTGAACCTCCAACCCCAGTGCCTTAGGCATAAATGTCTTTTTGCATATTCATTATGCTATTTCCTCAGACCAGCCCTCTTAGTATCTTCTTAACTTAAAAAATGAGGATGGTCAAAATAAAGACACATCACTAGTTCAGGAATTCATCATTTTGAGATAAACGGGTATAAGACAGCAGGTAACATAATTTATTCCAAGTGTTAGCCAAACTCCCATATCCAATTGTTCTCTCTGTTCTGAACTAGAAAAATGTGTTTTCTAGAAGGTGAAGTTGATTAACAAGTGTAATATGGTTTTATAAGTTCAAGAAATATTTGAGTAATACATTTCAGATGCAGACACTGCCCAAGACTAGGAATTATAGCAGTGAACACAAGAGCTGTAACATATCTCATATAAAGGATATTTGCCTTGACATGAGCATAACACAGCTCAAAAGTCTCATCTTACAACACGGAATTACTATAGATACTACAAGTAATACATACTCTAAAGTCCCAGGTTCAATTCCTGATACCACCATAAGGTGGAACAGAGCAGTGTTCTGGAAAAACAAACAAAACAACAACAAAAGTCAGAACTTTGAAAGGAGTTAACACTGGAAAGTAGAGAAACTAGGTACCTAGGTACCTCTATCATTGACCAGTCATAGAGGTACATTCAGGTTTTTTGGAAATCTCTCATAACTGACCCATTCCTACTCCAATTCCCAACATTCTTTCTATTTACTGAAGATGAAAGACAGAACCAAAGCATCATTCTAGCACCTTCATTGCCAAGGATATAATTCAGCGTCCTATACTTGATGTCCAATTCCTTATCCGAGATGCCACCTCCCCAGTCTGGTCTCTCCCATTTTTAATATTCAAGCATTTTAGACAAAATTTCTCATCTCTTAATCTTAATATCTAATCATCATAAATCACTTTTAACAAAAATCTAACAGCTAAAATCAGTTTAGCAAAAATTTCTTTACTGGTGTATTGCACCAAAGTAGAAGCCTCTGGAGTGGGGGGTGGGGGGAGTTCATGTCCTGGAACAGGATGGCAGAGGACCCAGTGGGGGTGGTATTATTATGTAGAAAACTGGGAAATTTTATGCATATACAAACTACTGTTGACTGTAAAACATTAATCCTGCAATAAAGAAATTCAAATTAAAAATAAATTTAAAAATTCCTTTACATTTTATATTTCTCCTTAGTTCTTTCTTTTAAAAAAATTTTTGTTTATAAAGTGGAAATATTGAAGAGACCATAGGATAAAAGAGGTACAATTCCAAATAATTCCCACCCCCAGAACTCCTTATCCAATCCCCTCCCTTGATAGCTTCCTATTCTTTATCCCTCTAGGAGTATGGACCCAGGGTCATTGTGGGATGCAGAAGGTGGGAGGTCTGGCTTTTTTTATGAGGTGAAGAAATTGGGAGGTCTGGCCTCCTTAATTGCTTCCCTCTGATTCCATCAGTCATGTTTTTTTGTATTTGAAGTAGAGACTAATGTCTTTCAAGCAGGTATATATGGCATAATGGTTATGCAAAGAACCATATGTCTCATGCCTGAGGCTTTGCAGTCCCAGGCTCAGTCCTCTACACCACCATAAACAAGAGCTGATCAGTGCTCTGGTAAGAAAAAAAAAAAAAAGTGGGGGGGAGCACTACTGTCTTTCCATTAATGGAAACACATTTTCTATCTATTGATAATAGTTCACAGTAAAATCTTCCTTACCATTTTGACAAGTACCATAACATTTTTTTCTTTTTAAAAATATTTTATTTATATATTTTAACAAGAGATACAAAGAAAGACACAGAGACAGATGTAAGCACTGCTCAGCTCTGTATTATAGTGGTGCTGGGGACTGAACCTGGAAGTGCAAAGCCTCAGGAATGAAAAACTTTTGCAGAACCATTATGCTATCTCCTTAGCCCCATAACATTTTTTATTTTTTATTTCCTTAGCATGAATGACTGCACTAGTACAAATTAATCACTGCTACTTTTCCACTTCCTTTCTAGAAAACGAATAGAAAAATCTAATAGTCCATATGATTGAAAATTATGGAGAATAAAAGATTTAAAATTATAAACTACTTCTTTTGTTTTAGCTATATTGGTTTTATTTATGCTAAAATTAATTTACTACAAAGTAAATACCCAATATAGATGACTTTGATACAGATCACAGATGATGTATATGACATATTTACCCTGGATAAAATTACCTACAGCTGACAAGGTATAAAGCTCCTAGTCTATCCAGATACATATATATTCAAACAATATTTCTTGTCATTGTTGCTATCATCAGGACATCAACAATTCCAGCTGATTTTTTTCAAATAAAGGAGACAAAAAAAAAGTGAGAAGCCATATCATGGAAGCTTCCTCCACTGTGGAGGGGGGTCGGGATTCAAACCTAAGTCATACACATGGCAAAACATACCAAATGAATTATTTCACAAACCTAAGGGATACTTAATTTTAAAAATGTTTTTTGGCCTCCAACTCCCCACCTGCAGGGGAATCCCTTCACAGATGGTGAAGCAGGTCTGTAGGTCTGTAAATGTCTATCTTTCTCTCCCCCTCTCTATCTTCCCCTCCCCTCTCTATTTCTTTCTGTGCTGTCCAACAATGGCATCAATAACAATGAAAAAACAACAAGGGCAACAAAAAGGGAAAATAAATAAATATTTTTTAAAAATGTTTTCTGATTGAGTTTTTATTTATTTGATCATAAATAAACAGAAATTATGTAAATGTCAAAAGATAATCGTGTTACTAAACTTGAATATAATTATATTTACTATTGTCAACTACATAAAAAAAAACTTCCAGTTTTTTTTTTCTTGTACAAAGAGACCTCAGTCAGGTTTGAATTCTACCTCTACCATACTCAGGAAAGATTTGACATTTATATTATCTTTATCTCTTATATTTCTCTTTATCTTTTCTCTCTTATCTTTATCTTTATCTCTTATCTTTATCTCTGTCTTTCTACCTGAAAAAAAAATCAGACTTCTCTGTGAAGCTTTACAGATGACCAAATGAGAGACCTAAAACAGCTTAAGTATGAAATGATTTCTTTTTTTAATTATTATTTTTTTAATTTCTTTATTGGGGAATTAATGTTTTACATTCAACAGTAAGTACAATAGTTTGTACATGCATAACATTCCCCAGTTTCCCATATAACAATACAACCCCCACTAGGTCCTCTGAATCCTTCTTGGGTCTGTATTCTCCCCACCCACTCACCCACCCCAGAGTCTTTTACTTTGGTGTGATACGCCAATTCCATTTCAGGTTCTACTTGTGTTTTCTTTTCTGATCTTGTTTTTCAACTTTGGCCTGAGAGTGAGATCATCCCATATACATCCTTCTGTGTCTGACTTATTTCACTCAACATGATTTTTTTCAAGGTGCATCCAAGATCAGCTGAAAATGGTGAAGTCACCATTTTTTACAGCTGAGTAGCATTCCATTGTGTATATATGCCACAACTTGCTCATCCACTCATCTGTTGTTGGACACCTGGGTTGCTTCCAGGTTTTGGCTATTACAAATTGTGCTTCCAAGAACATATGTGTAGACAGATCTTTTTGGATGGATGTCTTGTGTTCCTTAGGATATATCCCCAGCAGAGGAATTGCAGGATCATAGGGTTGGTCCATTTCTAGCCTTCTGAGAGTTTTCCAGACTGTTCTCCACAGAGGTTGGACCAATTGACATTCCCACCAGCAGTGTAGGAGGGTTCCTTTGACCCCACACCCTCTCCAGCATTTGCTGCTGTTACCTTTTCTGATGTATGACATTCTCACAGGAGTGAAGTGGTATCTCGTTGTTGTCTTTATTTGCATTTCTCTGACAATCAGAGACTTAGAGCATTTTTTTTTCATGTGTTTCTCAACCTTTTGGATCTCTTCTGTGGTGAATATTCTGTCCATGTCCTCCCCCCATTTTTGGATGGGGTTATTTGTTATCTTGTTGTTGAGTTTGGCAATCTCTTTATATATGTTGGTTATTAAACTCTTGTCTGATGTATGGCATGTAAAGATCTTCTACCATTCTGTGAGGGGTTTCTTGGTTTGGGTAGTAATTTCTTTTGCTGTGAAGAAGCTTTTTAATTTTATGTAGTCCCATAGGTTTATGCTTGCCTTAGTCTTCTTTGTAATTGGATTCATTTCATTGAAGATGTCTTTAAAATTTATGCAGAAAAGAGTCCTGCAAATATTTTCTTCTAAGTATCTGATAGTTTGTGGTCTAACATCCAAGTCCTTGATCCACTTGGAATTTACTTTTGTATATGGTGAAATACAGTGGTTCAGTTTCATTCTTCTGCATGTTTCAGCCCATTCTTTCAAACACCATTTGTTGAAGAGACTCTGCTCTCCCCATTTAATAGTCTTGGCACCTTTGTCAAAGATTGGATGTCTATAGGTATCTTATAGGTATCTTACTTCTGGGTTCTCAGCTCTATTCCACTGGTCAGTATGTCTATTCATGTTCCAGTACCAAGCAGTTTTGATGACAATGGCCCTATAATACAATTTGAGATTTGGGAGTGTGATGCCTCTGGTTCTGTTCTTTTTACTCAAGATTATTTTGGCAATTCTAGGTCTTTTCTGGTTCCAGATAAACATTTGTAGATTTGTTCTACTCTCCTAAAAAATGTGGTTGGGATCTTGATGGTGATAGCATTAAATTTGTAGATGGCTCTAAGTAGTATATTCATTTTGATGATGTTAATTCTTCCAAACCATGAACATAGAATATCTTTCAACTTCTTTGTGTCTTTTTCTATTTCCTTAAGTAATGACTCATAATTTTCAGTATACAAGTCTTTCACTTCCTTGGTTAGGTTTACTCCTAGATAATTTATTGTTTTTGTTGCTATAGTAAAAGTAATTGATTTCTGGATTTTAATTTCTTCTAACTTAGTGTTTGCACAGAGGAATGCCAATGACATTTGAATGTTAATTTTTGTAGCCTGACACCTTACTGTATTGCCTGATGATATCTGAAAGCTTCTTGCTGGATTCCTTGGGGTTTCCATGTATACTATCATGTCATCTGCAAATAGGGAGAGTTTGACTCCTCTTCTAATCTGTATCCCTTTAATTCCTTGCTCCTTCCTTATTGCTATGGCAAGAATTTCCAACACTATGTTGAATAGTAATGGTGATAGTCGGCAACCCTGTACAGTACCTGATCTGAGTGGAAATTCTTCTAGTTTTTCACCATTGAGTATGATGTTGGCTGTAGGTTTGCTATATATAGATTCAACTATCTTCATGAATTTTCCATCTATTCCCATTTTTTGTAGTGTTTTGATCATAAAGGGATGTTGTATTTTTTTTCAAAGGTTTTCTCTGTATCTATTGATATTACCATGTGGTTTTTGGTAGTGCTTTTGTTGATGTGGTGAATCACGTTGATTGATTTACATATATTAAACCAACCTTGCATGCCTGGGATAAACCCCACTTGGTCATGATGAACAATCTTTTTAATATACTGCTTAATCCTGTTGGCTAGAATTTTGTTCCATGTTTTTGCATCTATGTTCATCAGAGATATTGGTCAGTAGTGTTATTTTTTTTGTTGTTGTGTCCCTGTTTGCTTTTGGTATCAGAATGATGTTTGTTTCATAGAAACTGGAAGGAAGTATTCCAGTGTCTTCAATCTTCTGGAAGACTGAAAAGTAGAGGTATTAGTTCTTCTTTGAAGGTTTTGTAGAATTCATTTGTAAAACCATCTGGTCCAGGACTTTTAGTTTTGGGAAGATTTTTGATAACTGTTTCAATTTGATTATCTGTGATGGCCCTGTTCATGTTATCTACTTCCTCTTTACTTAGTTTTGTAAGTTAGTAAGTATCTAGGAAATCATCCATTAATTCCAGATTCTCTAGCTTTTTGGCAGAAGTCTCACATGATATGCTGAATTTCTTCAGTATCTGTTGTGATATCTCCTCTTTCGTTTATGATCCAATATTTGGGTCTTCCCCCTTTTTTGTTTTGTGAGTCTGGCTAAAATTTTGTCAATTTTTTTCACTCTTTAGAAGAACCAACATTTACTTTCATTGATCTTTTATATGGTTTTCTTATTTTCAATGTTATTGATTTCTACCCTAACTTTAGTTATTTCTGTACGTCTGATTGCTTTAGGGTTTCTTTGTTCGTCTTCTTCTAGGTATTTAAGATGTGTAATCAGGCTGTTTATTTGAGCTTTCTTGTTTCCTAATGTGTGCTTGAATGGCTATGAACTTCCCTCTCAGTACTGCCTTAGCTGTGTCCCAACTATTTTGATAACTAGTGTCTTTATTTTCATTGAACTCTCAAAGCATTTTGATTTCTTCCTTTATTTCCTTTTTGACCCAGTAGTTGTTAAGGAGTGTACTGTTGAGCTTCCACAGTTTGGGACTATTACTAGTCTTTTGTTGATTGTTATGTGTTAGTTTAATTCCACTGTGGTCTGAGAAGATGCTTGGGATGATTTCAATGCTCTTGAATTTGCTGATGCTATCTTTGTGGCCTAACATATGGTCTATGCTTGGGAATGAACCATGTGGACTTGAGTAAATGTGCATTACAGTTTCTTGGGATGAATGTCTCTGAAAATGTCCAATAGTTCTAGTTTATCTACCTCTTCATTTAGCTCCCTTATATCTTTATTGATTTTCTGCCTTGATGATCTGTCAAGTTGAGAGAGTGGGATGTTGAAGTCCCCTACTATGACTGTGTTGCTATTAATATATTGCTGTAGCTCTTTCAGTAGATGTTTGATTTATTTAGATGGCTTCTCATTGGGTGCATAGATGTTAATAGTTGTTAAGTCTTCTTGATTGACTGATCATCTGAGCATTAAGTAGTGTCCATTCCTATCGTTTTCCTATCTTTTTTAAACTTATTTATTTTAAAGTCTATAGTGGCAGTTATGAGAACAGCTGTTCCTGCCCTTTTTTGTGGGTCATTGGCTTGTATGATAGTTTTCCATCCTTTCACTTTAAGTCTGTGTTTGACTTGTTGACAGCATATTGTTGGGTTGTGTTTTCTGACCCATCTTCTTAGTCTGTGTCTTTTAATAGGTGAATTCAGGCCATTGATATTTATTGATATGAAAGATTGAAGTTATTTTAACTCTGTTCTTGTAGAGTTTTAGAGTGTCCTGATATATGGCCTGTTTATGGTTGTCTGACTGTTTATAGAAGACCTTTCAAAACTTCTTTCAGGGCAGGCTTGGTGATAATTGATTCCTTCAACTGTTGCTTGTCTGAGAAGGTTTTTATGCTTCCATCTAGTCTGAGTGACAAGTCTAGCTGGATATAGTATTCTTGGTTCAAAGCCTTTCTCATTGAGTACTCGATAGATATCTTGCCATTCTCTTCTGGCCTGTAGTGTTTGTGTGGAGAAGTCTCCTGCTAATCTTATGGGTTTTCCTCTGTAGGTGACTCTTTGTTTTTCTCTTGTAGCCTTCAGGATCCTTTCTTTATCCTTATTCCTTTCCATTCTAAATATGATGTGTCTTGGTGTCTTTAAGTCTGGGTTAATTCTGTTTGGGAACCTCTGGGCTTCTTGAATCTTTATGTCTTTGATGTTGTCTAGACTAGAGAAGTTTTCAGCTATTATGGCCTGAAGAATTCTTTCTTCTTCTCCCTCTCTTTCTTCCTCTTGTAAGCCAATAATGTGTATATTGTTTCTTTTGAAGTCATCCCATAGGGTGTCAGGCTACAAAATCAATGTACAAAAATCAGTGGCATTTCTTTATACAAACACTAAATATGATGAAGAAGACATCCAGAAATGACTCCCATTCACTGTTGCAGCAAAATCAATAAAATACCTTGGAGTAAAGCTGACCAAAGAAGTGAAAGACTTGTATACTGAAATCTATGAGTCTCTATTCAAAGAAATTGAAACTGATACCAAGAAATGGAAAGACATCCCATGCTCAAGGATTGGAAGAATAAATATCATCAAAATTAATATTCTCCCCAGAGCCATATACAAATTTAGTGCGATACCTATCAAAGTTCCACCAAGCTTCTTTAAGAGAATAGAACAAAAACTACAATCATTTACCTGGAACCAGAAAACACCTAGAATTGCCAAAACCATCTTGAGGAAAAGAAACAGAAATGGAGGCATCACACTCCCAATCTCAAACAAATTATAAGGCCATCATCATCAAAACAGTATCAGAATCATAAGATAGTGTAATTTTAATTTAAATTTATATTATAAATAATCAAGGTACAGATTGCTTAAAATATTAAATTGTTAAGACATACTACATTGGAATTCATTTTTCCTTTTTTTGTTTTAAAAAAGGAGACGTCTTTATTGAGAACATAATTTGTTCATGGTCTTCTTTCTGGTCTTGAAGTTCACAAAATAGTACTATTCAGCCAGTTCATATCCAACAGATTTAATTGCAATACTACAAACAGCCTCAAATTATATTTAAAATAAGACAGAGAACTAATACTTTCAAGTGAGTAAACCAAACAATTATAGTCATTAAGATCCTACTTCTGTTCTTTCCTCTGCACAAATATTAACAGACTGTCCACTATAATATAGCAAGAATCACTTTTTCAGCTGTCTTATTCTCAATAGAACTCTCAGGTTTCCTGCTGCTAAAGGTGTATAACCTATCTTCTATGAAAGTTGAGGCATACCTATAATTACAGCCTCATTTCCCAGAGAATCGTTCATAAATGTTACCACCAAAATGTGTTTCTGCTTGTAATGTCTCCTTTCTTAAATAAATTTTTAAAAATTTACTACAGTGACTGCATTTACAAAGAGTGGCCACTAGAGTGCTGCAAGTATCCATTCTAGTTTGAGTCTGCATTCTGTACATATATCCTATTACAGAAGAAAGCAAAAAGTCTGGTATATACTTGGAACTTACAGGCAAAAATCAGATAAGAGTCATTTCAGTCATGCACCATTTCATCTGCTTTTACATTTATGCTCATAATTCTCTATTCATGCATTAGACTTACAATTTATTATAGAGTTGAAATAAAGTCAATCTCACTTAATAAAAATTAATTTTCATCTTGCCATCCTATCATCAACACTTTTACAACTTAGATACTTTATTTTAATATATAGACTTATTGGAGCATTAATATATAGCTTTTACTATGTCCTTTTCTCAATTTCTGATCATTAAAAATATAGGTCATGTTAGAGGTGAGCTTTGATTAATTTTCTCTTTTAAGATATGCAACTCAGTTTATGCAGTCTTTCATTATATCACTTCTGGATGCTGGAGAAATATTTTTTTCTTTGTTGAATGTTTTACTAGTTTGAAGTGTAAAGTTTTACCTTCCATCTAAATGCCTTTTCTATAATTTAAAAAATGAGTTATTTGATTATGATGCAAACTGTATTCATCTTCAGTATTCATTTTTTTAAATGTGCATAGTGGTTATTTAAAAATATATAAATAAAATTTATTTCTTATCATGCACCAAGAAAAATATTTTTACTGGTATATTCTATAAAATTTACTGACTTTTTACATTTGAATAAAGTATCTGTGAAATACTTTATTTCCTTCCTTAGTATCATAATCATAAGATAGTGTAATTTTAATTTATATTATAAATAATCAAGGTACAGATGGCTTAAAATATTAAATTGTTAAAAGATACCACATTGGAACTCATTTTCTTTTTTTTTTTCTTAAAAAATATATCTTTCTTGAGAGCAGAATTTGTTCATGGTCTTCTTTCTGGTCTTGAAGTTCACAAAATAGTACTATTCAGCCAGTTCATAGCCAATAGATTTAATTGCAATACTACATATTAATTAACAGTTAGCCTCAAATTATATTTAAAAGAAGACAGAGAACTAATACTTTCAAGTGAGTAAAGCAAACAATTAGTCATTAAGGTCCTACTTCTGTTCTTTCCTCTGCACAAATATTAACAGACTGTCCACTATAGTATAGCAAGAATCACTTTTTCAGCTGTCTTATTCTCAACAGAACTCTCAGGTTTCCTGCTGCTAAAGGTGTACAACCTATCTTCCATGAAACTTAAGGCATACCTATAATTCCAGCCTCATTTCCCAGAGAATTCTTCATAAATGTTACCGCCAAAATGTGTTTCTGCTTGTATTCATTATGCTTCCTTGTTCTAAAATATCTTTTCTCCAAGCCAGCTTAAATTTTAACTCATTTGTGATAATCTCTATACATTTCAAATTAAAAGTAATTATATCCTTATCCAGGATCCCACAGGGTTTTGTTTATACCTCTAATGGTAACATTATGGTATATATTTCTCTCTGACTTACAATGAGTCCATTTTTCCAAATGTATTACTCTTAATTGATTAATTTAATTATCACTCCACAAATATAAGTATTCTGACCATAGAACTGAAAGTAAAATCATGAGTAAGAAAAAAGTTCTTACCTTCATGGTGGTTACTAGGACGTAATAAAAACAGATTATAACTGCACACATATGGGGAGCCAGGCAGTGACACACCAAGTTATGCCACACATTATCATGAGCAAGGATCTAGGTGTGAGCCCTTGCTCACCACTTGTAAATGAGGAGTTTCACAAGAGATGAAATAGGTCTGCAAGTGTGTCTCTCCCTCTATCTCCCCCTACCCTCTCAGTTTCTCACTGTCTTATTCAATACAAAAAGAAAAAAGAAAAATGGTCTCCAGGAGCTGTGGATTCATAGTGCTGGCACCAAGCTCCAGGTGGCAGAAAAAATAAATAAATACACACATGAATATGTGATATGCACTACAAGAGACACATGATGTAGGGAGTAAATATCTGTCATCCCCAAAGAGTATTTTTGGCAAGGCTATTAATTTCTTCGGAGGGACTCTTGAAGGCAAAATGTAAATGACCTCTGAAACAAATTTCTAGGGAGACTAAACTGTCGAGGTTAGAGAATAATAAGCTGCCTTCTAGTATCATATTTCAGAAAAGTCAGGTCCAAGTTTGACAACACATAGAGTTTGTCACTGAATCTCTATGGTCCATGAAGTCTCCTCCTTCCTTCTGGAAAAAATGGAAGTCTTATTTATTATTATTATTAATCTGCCAGAAGAATTAACACTACCACTTGGTGCCTGTAGGAGGAACCCTCTGTTCCTGATGGTTATTTCCTACCCAATCCCATTGCACCTCACCCCCACCCTCATTTTTCCCCTCTCTATCTTTTTCTTTTTCTTTTTTTTTAATTTGATAGGACAGACAGAAACTGAGAGAGTGGGGGAGGTAAAGAGGAAGAAAGAGATACACCTGCAGCCTTGCTTCATACCTTGTGTAGCTCCTCCCTTGCTGGAAAGATCAAGGGGCTTAAACCTGGGTCCTTGTGTATGGTGTGCTCAACTGCGTACACCACCACTCCACCTCAGAACTCTATCACTTTAAATATAGCCTTCTTTCTTTTCAAAGTCATCTGCTCATACTACATGGGAAATTGCATCGGTCTCTCACAACTCCCAAGTCTTTCCAAAGTGTATGGGAAGCACACACACTATTTTTTTTCTTTTTTTTTTATTGGGGAATTAATGTTTTACATTCAACAGTAAGTACAATAGTTTATACATGCATAACATTCCCCAGTTTCCCATATAACAATACAACCCCCACTAGGTCCTCTGAATCCTTCTTGGGTCTGTATTCTCCCCACCCACTCACCCACCCCAGAGTCTTTTACTTTGGTGTGATACGCCAATTCCATTTCAGGTTCTACTTGTGTTTTCTTTTCTGATCTTGTTTTTCAACTTTGGCCTGAGAGTGAGATCATCCCATATACATCCTTCTGTGTCTGACTTATTTCACTCAACATGATTTTTTTCAAGGTGCATCCAAGATCAGCTGAAAATGGTGAAGTCACCATTTTTTACAGCTGAGTAGCATTCCATTGTGTATATATGCCACAACTTGCTCATCCACTCATCTGTTGTTGGACACCTGGGTTGCTTCCAGGTTTTGGCTATTACAAATTGTGCTTCCAAGAACATATGTGTAGACAGATCTTTTTGGATGGATGTCTTGTGTTCCTTAGGATATATCCCCAGCAGAGGAATTGCAGGATCATAGGGTTGGTCCATTTCTAGCCTTCTGAGAGTTTTCCAGACTGTTCTCCACAGAGGTTGGACCAATTGACATTCCCACCAGCAGTGTAGGAGGGTTCCTTTGACCCCACACCCTCTCCAGCATTTGCTGCTGTTACCTTTTCTGATGTATGACATTCTCACAGGAGTGAAGTGGTATCTCGTTGTTGTCTTTATTTGCATTTCTCTGACAATCAGAGACTTAGAGCATTTTTTTTTCATGTGTTTCTCAACCTTTTGGATCTCTTCTGTGGTGAATATTCTGTCCACGTCCTCCCCCCATTTTTGGATAGGGATATTTGTTGTCTTGTTGAGTTTGGCAATCTCTTTATATATGTTGGTTATTAAACTCTTGTCTGATGTATGGCATGTAAAGATCTTCTACCATTCTGTGAGGGGTTTCTTGGTTTGGGTAGTAGTTTCTTTTATTGTGAAGAAGCTTTTTAATTTTATGTAGTCCCATAGGTTAGTCTTCTTTGTAACTGGATTCGTTTCATTGAAGATGTCTTTAAAATTTATGCAGAAGAGTCCTGCAAATATTTTCTTCTAAGTATCTGATAGTTTGTGGTCTAACATCCAAGTCCTTGATCCACTTGGAATTTACTTTTGTATTTGGTGAAATACAGTTCAGTTTCATTCTTCTGCATGTTTCAACCCATTGTTTTCAACACCGTTTGTTGGAGAGACCCTGCTTTCCCCATTTAATAGTCTCAGCCCCTTTGTCAAAATTAGATGTCCATAGGTGTGGGGGACACAAGCACTATTAATAAATAGCCCTGTACTTTTTCTCCTATTAATATGCTTTGTGCTTGTTTGTTTATTTTTCCAGGCATAAAGAATCCAGAAGAATTTAGACTGATTTGTTTTCTCTCCTATTTACAAGTTTTAAAAGTAAATAAGGATAAAGAATAGAATGATGACAGTCTGTTTCTGTGGTGGAAGAGACAGAGTTGACCAGACATCTGAGTGCCCACAGGAGAAGGTAGCCATGCTACAAGGTGAGGGAAAAATGATTAAAACAGAAAAATTAGCCAAGATATTCAAAGCTTAGAGAGAGAATAAAACTTGATGAGGTAAGTCCTGCAAAGTAACTCACCTGGATAGTGTACTACTTAGCCATGTGGAAATCCTAGGTTTCAACTCTGTCCTTACCACATGGAAGGAATTTTTACTTCTGTGGTCTTTTTCTCCCCCTCCCTTCCTCCCCCTCCCTTAACCCCTCTCCTCCTCCCTCTCCCTGTCCCTCTCTTTCTCCTTATCCTTCTCTCTCTGTCTCTATATTTTAAAAACTAAATTAAATTATAAATAAACCATGTAATGTAACTAAATAATAGCAATACGTTAGCACACATGAATGGAAGATGAGTTCAAAGAGGATAAAATGTTATAATTATGCCTTTCTTTAGTCTAGTTCATATTGCCTTGGGTACACAGTGTTTTATAACTAGTTCTCTATAGTAATGCATTATAGTGATGTATTTATTAAGTAACAGCTGTACCTATTTGTTTAAATATTTGGCTGTTCTCATGCCATAGCAAAGTTGAACAATCATAACATATATGGCCAATAAAGCCACAGGTATTTGTTATATGTCTATGTAGAAAATGTTTGGCTACCCTCTCCAAATTAGGGTAAAAAAACACTAATGAAGCAAAATAGAATATAGTACTATTTTCACTCTTTACACAGCAGCCTTTTCTAGTAATTCTGTAATCTTTCACTAGTGCAATTCCTCCTCTTTACTTGAAGATTTTTGTTTTGTTTTGCTTTTGAAAATATGATCTTTTTCTTTTTTTGTTTCTTATTAGTGATTTAATATTAATTTACAAAATTAAAAGATAACAGGGATGTAATTCCATACCTTTTCTGCCACCAGAGTTTCAATTCCCCATTCCCTCCATTGGAAGCTTCATTAGTTCTCCCAAGATCAGATATGGGTTGACTATTATTTCTGTAACTATCTATCTATATTTTTATATATTTGCTCTTTTTTTTTCCTTTGGTCCTGCCTTCTCTTCCTTTCTGAGTCATACTTACTACTTCTGAATGTCTTCTCTCCATCCCCCCCTTTTTTTTCCCTCTTCTCTCTCTGGGTCTTGATGGAATCAGAGTTCAGAACCTTCTAATCATCTTCACTAACATTTACCCCTCCAGAAGTATGAATCAAAATTCTTTTTAAAAATATTTTATTTGTTAATGATAAAGATAGGAGGAGAGAGAAAGAACCAAATATCACTCTAGTACATGTGCTGCCGGGGATCAAACTCAAGACCTCATACTTGAGAGTCCAATGTTTTATACACTGTGCTACCTCCCAGATCACTGAAACAAATACTTTATGAGGTGCAGAAGGTGGAAAGTCTGGCTTCTGTAACTGATTTTCTTTTGGGCATGGACATTAGCAGGTCAAGCTATAACTCCAACCTGTTTCTATCTTTCCCTAGTGACTTGAAGTTTTTTAATTTCACAAATAGCAGTGGTTGGTAGCCTTTATCTGCCATGTGGTAAATCATGCTCTTTGCTATGTGGATAGCCCTAGGTTCAAGTTCCAGTACTATGTGGTAGCAATTCTGGATGGCACCAGGATAACTCACTGGATGGTGGAACAGTGCAGCAGTGTCTTTCCTCTGTCTATTTTTTTTCTTCCTAATCACTCTTTAAATAGACAATGACTAAATTGACCCAGGAAGGTAACCAGTAGGTGGCGTGACATCATGCATGCTCATTTCCCAACAACATACTGAAAATAAAAATAAAATATACATGCATATTAAAATATATACAAAAACATATGTATACAATCAATTCAGTGTTGAAATCAGTAACATAATTAAACAACTTTTTATATTTAATATATTTTATATTTTTGGAATTATTGAGATGGAATGGTATATAAACTTGGCATAGATTTAATAATCTTGATTACCTAGTAAAGATGAGTTAATATTTAAATGAATCTGATCAATTTTAATTTTAAAGTACTAAGGTTTAATGCATTCATGCTTCTCTGAATATTATGCAATTATGTGATGGATTTGGAGTGAAAATATGCCTAACATAAATTACATTTGATCATTTTAATTAAAGAATTTACTGTGCTTCTTAATCCGAAATTCCCCATTTGTCTAAAACACCTAAATTTGATTTTGTTCATTACTTTGAAGACTGAGTCAGATGAAGAAATTTCTACTGGTGTTTAACAGGAATCTTAGAGCAAAATAAACTAGATGTCTCCATTTAAAACAATATGAGGTTAAATGAGTGAACTCATTTCAGCTACTTCTTTTCCTTTCCACCACAGGGGCAGCTCCTAATAATTTCTTTACTCAGCAGTCTAGCAGACTCTAAGCAGCTAAATTTATGAAACAAAAGAAAACACTTAAACTACAGGGTTGAGTGGGTAATATTCCTTTCTTAGCAACTGCATTGCTAATGGAGTCTGGACTTTCAGTGATGAAATGCATTAACTTTTGCCAAGGAAAAGATTGCTTATGTTCTGACTTGCAAAGCTACTATGGCAGGGAAGATATACAACTATTCTAGTAGTGTATGTATTGAAAAATTCTACGTATATATTCACCTTAATGGCTATTAGGTGCTTTATTAAAGTCCATATGCCTTTATATAACCTCTGGGAGAAATTTGAAAGATTCATAGATGATACCTAAATAGATTAACATATGCATATATGTTGAAAATGAACATAATCAGAATAATTTTATAATAAATTTATAGTAGTGGATTGAGCTAAAATGTAATATTAAGAATTCTCTCATTTTTTTGAAACTTTCAAGTTGCTCCCATAGAATTATCTCCATACAGTTGATGCTTTCATAGTTCTTGAAGTTGGTTAAATTTTTGAGATGTTATGGCTTAGCAAAAAGAAAGTGTGTCCTAATAGCAATTATATGACAATCAACTTGTTGTTGGATTCTCAGGCAGAGGGATGAGACACACAGAGGCTTTAATATAGGAAGCAGTATTTTTTATGCCAGGAGATCCAGTCAGACTCTTGCCCAAAAAAAACTGGGCCCTGAGCAAAATGATGACTTTTTTTTTTGCACAGTTTTCAGCTTTTTTATTTTTTCTTTATAAAAAGTAAACACTGACAAAACCATAGAATAAGAGGTGTTACAACTCCACAGAATTCCTATCATGCTAGCATCTGGAACCTGGTGGCTGAATAAGAGTTAACATATAAAGCCAATCATGACTAATCATAGACCTAAAGGCTGGAATAGTGCAGATGAAGAGTCAGGAGGTCTCTGCTTTATAGATAGCTAGTAGGCCTATTTTTTAGTTATATTCCAAACGCCCCATGATATACTAGTTTTGTGTTTTTTTTTTTCCCTGAGCCTGAAATATGATATGCAGGTGGATCCAAGTTATTGTCTGGGGAGATGATGTCATGGCTGGGAAAAAGACCAGAAAGCTGGATCAGGGAAGAGAGTAGTTCCCAAGTATGGGAAAGGTGTATAAATACTGTTGCCTGTAAACCCCATTGATCTGATTTGGTCTGGGGCCCATATTCAGCTTGGGAGTCTATGTGACCTCTGCATCCCTCTAGATCTGTGCTCGCATTCTGTGGTCATGAGTAGGAACGTTCCAAGCTGCCACAATTTCAGGAACCATCTTTCTCAGTTGAAGCAGAGAATATATTGTTCATCCTCCCTTCATAGGATGGCACATTCTCTACTGTTGTTGATCCAAGTTGAGGGCAAGGTCCTATGAGGGCCCACAAAGGGGTCTACTTTGTTGTTCCTGATAGAGATGACGGGAATTATTCTATGTCTAGGCCCATCATGTCTGTTTGGGAATCTCAGAACTCCCCAACTAGGGCACCAAAATAACTTTTCTATAGTTACCAACTTTTCCCATAGTAACTCATAGCAACAACCTAAACAGGTTAGTTTTTCTTTTGTGTAAACAGAGAGTACAACTTCTTTGGGTTAGCAGCAGGCACTTGGGCAGAAGTAACAGATTCCAAGTCCACCAATCAAGGCCACTTTGATTACTGCACTATAAAGTCCTGTTTGTGCTGAGAGAAAGGGGAGCTTGCTGCCAATTGCATTTTTCTCTAAGTTAACTCTTGCTTTTCTCTTTATAATTAACTCTTGCTTACCTCATTCTCTTTGAAAAACCCTATTATCTCACCATTCTCTTAATTTTCTCATCTATTTAGTGAAATAAGATCATACAATCTGTGAGGTTCCACCAGTTCTCACCAATTACTCTCAATATTTGTAACAATAAATTTTCATATATCCTTATATTAAAATAAATAAAATCCAATACTAGAAGCTAGATTTTTTATAACCGTATTTATCTCAAATTATTACTAGTTAAATGGTATTACTAGAGATGTTTAGAATATAACATTTTATTTTTTTAAATTCATCTTAAGTACAACATCTAAAGAAAAGCACATTCTCTTTTCCAATGAAGAAGCTAGTTCCTATGGAAAAAAACAAGAGGAGGTTGAAGATGGAATGCACTGATAAATACCCTGAGGGAAATGCAGACATATGCCCTTGTGGCTACAGTAATCCTGTAAATCAACATTTCTTCAATAAATTGATACTGGAATTTGTGGGGGGAAATGAAGACTCAGTAGAACATGAGAAGAAGTCCATCTTTTGAGCTACAGGCACATTTTATGGAGATTGATTTTGGGAAAGGGATAGTCATATATGTCTTGTGGAAACAAAGGACTACAATAAGGATTGAAGGAGAGACAGGAATTAGCAGTGTCAGTTGTATTGTGAGAATAAACAAAAATTCTTGTCAATTTATGTTAAGACAATAGGTTACGAGACTAGTGCCTTAGGGGCTTGGGTGATCATCTCTAAAGGAAAAGAGAGGTGATCACTCCTTTTGTTTTTCTAACTGTAGATACGTATAATTTGTTTTTGTGCTCTGCATGCCCCAGAGCAATGCATTTCAAGAATTTAGGATTTAACATTGCCTGAATCTAGTTACTAAAATACAGCTCTATAAACAATTCCATCCAAGTCAAAATAACAGCAAGTGGGTCTGCTCTCAGGAATGTCATGCCAAAGGGCTGCTGGAGATATAGCATAAACGGACATTTGAAGATTTCAACTGGTTAGGTGGCAATTTTTTTTTAGCATTATTTTCTAATACAAGTTTCTCCATTTCTTTTGCATCCATTCTAGTTAAATAGGTAGAAAATTCTTCACAATTTCCACCCTACCTATCTAGTGTATGAGTAGTATGAATCTGTGTGGAAAATATCATTTGTTTCTGTGTTTTCACTTTCAGTTCAGTTGACCTATCTAGTTACATAAATAAATACCTTTAATTATTTAGTTATTATTTATTTATTTTTTTGGATAGAGACAGAGAAATTGAGAGAGAAGGGAGAGATACAGAGGTGAGAGGTAGAAAGGTGACTGAAACACTGCTTCATCACTCAAAAATCCTTCCCACTTCAGCTAAAAATTAGGATATTAAACCTGGGTCTTTGCATATTGTAACAAGCACTCAAATGAATGTACCACAACCCAGTACTTATTTTTTAATTATTAAAAAAAGGTTATGTTGCTTAATAATATAAATGTATAATAAATCGTGCATTTATTTGAGAATACAGATCATGGTTTGGTTAATAGAAATTGAAGATATGTTTATCAGATGCCTAAAATGGAGACTTGCTTCTTAATTTTTAAATATTGATTTATTTATTTTAGAGAGAGGGAGAGAAAGAGGGAAAGAACACAGCTCAGTTCTGACATTAGGTAGTGTCAAAGACTGTGGCCTCTGGGTCCTCAAGCATATAAGTGCAAATTGGTATTCTAAAGGTATTCTATCTCTCTTATTCTGGAATAGGGAATTTTTAAAAGATCAAGTAGAAACAGTCACCTATTTTAAAACTTTCATACTTGTACGTTCATCATTTTACAATTGGTTGACAAGTGTCTTTACAGAGAAGGCTGTCATGTGGCTGTCATCTCCTTTAGAGATGATCACCCAAGCCCCTAGGCACTAGTCTCATAACTTATTGTCTTAACATAAATTGACAAGAATTTTTGTTTATTCTCAATTATTTACTTATTTATAATAATTAGCAGATGGTCTTTTACTTCTTTCACAGTTGTTATATGGAAAAAACAAGAGACTTGCTGAGCCAGGCTGTATACAGCAACTTATGCAGAAGTCTCAATATGGTAGTTAAAGATAAGATAGAGTATGTTTGATTAAAGATAGGTTCCACACATTTCCCATTGATTACTCTTTCCTAGTATCTATATGACCCTTTGTGTAAGTGAATTAATTAGTTAGAAAAAAAATAGTATTTATCAAGTTCCAAAATAAGTCTCCTGGATTGCTTTGGGTTTCATGCATCATTCTATGAAGACTAAATAATAATCTTCTTTTTCAAATCTAGGAAGGCATTTGGAAAAATTCAACATTAACTTATGTTAAAGCTTGTATAAAATAAAAATTTAAAGATAATCCTTTAATATAATAAAGTATGCACAATGCAATAAAGTTGCTAACTTACTTAGGGGAAAAGTGATAGACTTTCCTGTAAAAGTAAAAAAAAAGAAAAAAAATAAAGATGTTAATTCTTGTTCTATTATTAACATTTGGTTGAAGATCTTAATCAATGCAATTTAAAAAGCAAACTTTATGATTAAAGATAGAGTTAGAGATCAAATGTTTTAGATACTTTACATCTGTCATCACAATTTATAAACTTGAACAAACAACAAAATCATTATTGACTTACAAGAGGAAGAGAGGAAAGGAAAAAAAAACATACTACAGGGAATAATAATAATAAACTTCCTTAATGTAAACAATTTAAAGGACATAAAGATTCAAGAATCCCAAAGAGGAGTCCTGAGATTCCCAAACAGACATGATGGGAATAAAGACCTCAAATAAATCCCTCTCTCCATTGTTACTGGTCATACTATCAGGAGCAACACAATAGACTCCTTTGTAGGCCCCTCATAGGACCTTGCCCTCAACTTGGATCAACAACAGTAGAGAATATACCATCCTATGAAGGGAGGATGGACAACATACTCTATGCTACATCTGAGGAAGATGGGTCAATATTGGGGTAGCTTGGAATGTTGCTACTCATGACCATAGAATGTGAACACAGATCTAGAGGGATGCAGAGGTCACATAGGCTCCTAAGATGAATATGGGCCTCAAACCAAATCAAATCGATGGGGTTTACAGTCAACAATATTTATACCCCTTTCCCATATTAGGAAGCTACTCTTTTTCCTGATCCAGCTTTCTGTTCCTTTTCCAGCCATGACATCATCTCCCCAGACAATGACTTGGATCCAC
Organism: Erinaceus europaeus; assembly: GCF_950295315.1. Lineage (NCBI taxonomy): Eukaryota > Metazoa > Chordata > Mammalia > Eulipotyphla > Erinaceidae > Erinaceus > Erinaceus europaeus. Next base: position 83,567,670 of record NC_080165.1, read on the forward strand.
CTGTATATCATATTTCAGGCTCAGGGAAAGGAAAAAAAAACTAGTATAGCTACAGGCCCTTTGGAATATAACTAAAATATGCCTATTAGCTATCTACAAAATGGAGGAACCCTCAACTTTTCCTCTGTGCTAGTCCAGCCTTTAGGCCCATGATTGTTCAACAATTTCTTTGGCTTTGTATGTTAACTCTCTTTTCAACCCCCAGATTCCAGATGCTACCATGATGCCGACCAGACTTTCTTGGACAGAAAACCTCACCAGTGTGTCCTGGAGGCCGCTTCCCCAGAGCCCTTCCCTAATAGGGAAAGTGAAAGACAGGCTGAAAGTATAGATCAACCTGTCAATGCCCATGTTCAGCAGGGAACCAATTACAGAAGCCAGACCTTCCACCTTCTGCATCCCACAATGACCTGGGGTCCATACTCCCAGAGGAATAAAGACTAGCAAAGTTATCATGGGAGGGGATGGGATACTGAGATCTGGTGATGGGAATTGTGTGGTGTTGTACCCCTCTTATCCTATGGTTTTGTCAGTGTTTCCTTTTTATAAAGAAAAATAAATAAAGAAAAAAGAATCCCAGAGAGTCCCAAAACAGAATCAACCAAGACCTAAAGACACCAAGGCACAGCAAAGTTAAGGTGGAGAGGAATAGGGAGGCTGGCAATAGTGCTGTGGGTTAAGTGTACGTGGCACGGTTCGAGCTCACGGCTCCCCACCTGCAGAAGAGTCACTTCACAGGCGGTGAAGCAGGTCTGCAGGTATATATCTTTCTCTCCCCCTCTCTGACTTCCCCGTCTTTCTCCATTTCTCTCTGTCCTATCCAACAATAATAACTACAACAACAATGAAAAACAAGGACAACAAAAGGGAATACATATTTTAAAAAATGGAGAGGAATAAGGATAAAGTAAGATCCTGAAGGCTGAGAGAGAAAAAGCAAATGTCACAAATGGAGAAAACCCATAACATGATGAGCAGATTTCTCCACACAAACTCCAAAGGCCAGAAGAGAATAGCCAGATATCTACTGAACACTTAATGAAAAAGGCTTTCAGGTGAGTCGGGTGGTAGCGCAGCGGATTAAGTGCAGGTGGCTCAAAGCACAAGGACAGGCTTAAGGATCCCAGTTCAAGCCCCCGCACTACCCACCTCCAGGGGAGTCGGTTCACAGGAGGTGAAGCAGGTCTGCAGGTGTCTATCTTTCTATCCCCCTCTCTGTCTTCCCCTCCTCTCTCCATTTCTCTCTGTCCTATCTAACAATGACAGCATCAATAACAACAACAATAATAACTACAACAACAATAAAGAAACAAGGGCAACAAAAGGAAAAATAAATAAATATATATTAAAAAAACTAAAGAAAAAAAAAGAAAGAAAAAGGCTTTCAGTCAAGAATAGTGTATCCTGCTAGATTACTGTTCAAACAAGATGGAGGGATAAAAATCTTCTCAGACAAGCAACAGTTAAAGGAATCAGCTATTACCAAACCTGCTCTGCAAGAATTCTAAAAGGCCTCCTTTAAACAATCACAACATCACCAAAAATGTACCATATACCAGAACACTCAGAAATGCTTAGAATAATGACGTTGAAAAATCTTAAATGCATAATATCAGTAAATGTCAATGGTCTGAATTAAGGTAGGAAGATGAATCAGAAAACACAACCTAGCCAATCATATGTTGTCTGGAGGAATCCCACCTAACTCAACAAGACAAACACAGGCTCAAAGTGAAAGGACGGAAAACTATCTTCCATATATTTAGTCTTCAGGACTAAACATATATTCCTTTAGTTTAAGCACTTATTATTAAATTAATTGATTTCTAATACTGGGTGTAAATTGTTAAAGCATTACTAAAAATAACCTTTTTTATTTCAAACAATGAGATACCTACAACTTTAGACCAGATAGATCAGAATCATTTAGTTCTGTTAGTATCTAAGATATATCTAAGATATTAGTATTAGTAGATAATATTAAAAGAACTGAATCAAGCTAAGGTCTAGTATGGTAAGTCCTAACCATGGGATTTTCAAAATAAACCAAGTTGCCAAGTAACTTGGTAATACTAATACTAATACTAATAATTTTATACTGCCTTCTTAAACTCTAAGACTATAAGGAACCTTCCCTATTCTCCTTAAAATTCTTATTTCTCCCAATCTTAGAAACTATGAGACTTTAGTGGTTGTATTTCTTGATGCATCTTCTCTTGAACCCTTAACCTGTTATACTGCCTCTGCTGACCTCAACTAAATCAATGTAACCAATGTCATCATGTCACAATATGTTGCCATTGCCTTTTTGTTTCTGATTGTATCCAGATGTCAAGCCTGAGATATGATCTTCCAACTCCAATAATCCAGGGACTACCTAGTTCCATTTTTGAAGGGCACACTCTCTAACATAGTTATAAACCTTAGATATAGTCTAGGGCTCAAGGGACTGGGTACAAGTATGCATATATCTATAAGTTAGAGATACCTATATACCTCAAAGTGAAAGTTTTCAATTGACTACTGTGATTTGACATAGATCTAATATCTATGTAATATCTCAGAAAGCATGTAAAATGGCCTAAATAAGGCACCATAAATAGTCTACCCAATATTTACTACTTAGGCCTAGACACCCTTCTCTCATACCTCGTACTTCACTGCCCTCTATTACTATATCTACTCAAGTAACTACACAAAAGAAAGCAAGTAAGATGTACCTCCTAATTTATTCATTATTGTCACAACATGATAATCTTTATGAGAAACACTATATACAATTGGCCAAGAGTTATACTAGAAAAACTATACATATATATATCAACTAAAGGAAACAATTATAAAAGCCAGAACTCCCACCTTCTTCACCCCCAAAATAATGAAGGTCCATACCCCATACAGGGAGCAATGTTAGGGGAATCTTACCAGATGGCTCTGAACTCCAATTCCATTAAGATCTGGAGAGAGAAGAGGAACAAAGCAAGAACATTCATTAATAGCAATAGGTATAGGTGAGACTTAGAAAGGAAGGGAAGACAGGACAATAGAAAAACATGGGAAAATATATACAAATATAGATAGTTATAGAATAGTTGTCAACCCATATCTGTGACTTTGGAAGAACTGCAATTTCCAATGGAGGGAATGGGCACACAGAACTCTGGTAGTGGGAATGATGTAGAATCATGCTTCTGTTGTCTCATAATTTTGTAAATCAGTATTAAATCACTAATAAAAATAAATGAAATAGTACTATGAATCTATTTAGAGATATATCCTGAAATATTACTAGACATAATAATGTGATATTTCAAAATTACTGTAAAGTAATCTGAAGCAGAAAATATAGATAAAACATGATTGGTATAAATGCATATATTATTACTGTAAGGATATGAGTTTGAGATCCTGCTCCCCACCATGAGTGGTGAAGTAAATCTGAAGTTGTTTATCTTTCTCTCTCTCACTCTATCTCCCTTTGCCTCTCAATTTTTCTCTGTCTCCTCAAGTATAATAAAAAGTTAAAAAATAAAAAGAATAAATGGCTATTGGGAACCGTGGATTCTCATAGAACTGGAACTCAGCCCTAGTAATAACCCTGGTGTCTATTTAAAAAATGACATTAATTATCTGTTTAGTTATGAAATATTAAGGCTTCTTACATTTATGGGGTCTAAGCAAAGAGTAGGGACATTGTCAGAACCCACAGTGAATGAGAAAGTTACTGTAATTATGCAATTCCAAATACACATCTTCAATCTTGTAACAACTGGCTCTCCCTCACTATTCAAACAATAGTAGCATTCATCCTTTTCTTTCCAGTTTTTCTCATTTAACATGATTCCTTCAAGCTCCATACTAGATAAGGTAAAGAAGATGACTTCATCATTCATAACAGCTGAGTCGTATACTACTATGTATATAGCACCACTTTCTTAGGCATTCATCTGTTGTTGGATATTGTGTTTGCTTCCAAGTTTGGGCTATGAGGTCACTCATGGGTAGAACTTAAGGAACAAGAACAGAAAGAGGAAACATAAGTAAAACTTGGACTGGTTTGGTGTATTGCTCCAAAGCAAAAGACTGAAGAAGGAGGGAAGGAAGAAGGGTGGCAGGAGGGAGTCGGGCTGTAGCTCAGCGGGTTAAGCGCAGGTGGCACAAAGCACAAGACCGGCATAAGGATCCGGGTTCAAGCCCTGGCTCCCCACCTGCAGGGGAGTTGCTTCACAAGCGGTGAAGCAGGTCTGCAGGTGTTTATCTTTCTCTCCCCCTCTGTCTTCCCCTCCTCTCTCCATTTCTCTCTGTCCTATCCAACAACAACAACAATAATAACTACAACAATAAAACAGCAAGGGCAACAAAAGGGAATAAATAAATAAAATAAATATTAAAAAAAAAGAAGGGTGGAAGGAAGGAATGTGCTCAGGCCCTGGCACACAATGATGGACCTAATTTGGGCATAAGAGTCTTTTGCAGACACCAATCTTGGTCAGTTGAAAAACTGAACCCATGTGTCAACAACTGGTTAAATAAACATGACAAGGAAGGAGGTGGATAGAAGTGTGTGAGAGTATGTTAAAAGACTGTGACAAGTTTACAAGCCAAAATGCTTGAAAAACAGAAGCAAACACCTGCATAGATTTCTACTTGGATCATGACTGAGATTTAAAAATCTGGTGAGGTTTTCACAGCCCTCTGATCTTAAGCTAAATTCTGAGAAAGCTATATAATATATCCTGCTAGACTTTCATTCAAACTAGATGGAGGGATCAAAACCTTCTTAGACAAACAACAGTTAAAGCAGGCAGGCATCAAAAACCCAGCCCTGAAAGAGGTTCTAAAAGACCTCTTATAAACAAGAACATAACTAAAATACTTGCAATATATCAGAGCAAACAAAAAAATTTTTTTGAAGAATGACACTACAATACATTAAATCCAAAATATCAATAAATGTCAATGGCTTAAACTCACCCATCAAAAGGCACAGAGTGGAGGGATGGATCAGAAAACATAACACAAGCATATGCAGCTTGCAAGAATCCCATCTGTCACAACAAGATAAACACAGACTTAAAAGTGAAAGGATGGAAAACTATCATACAGGCTAACGGACCACAAAAAAGGGCAGGAACAGCCATTCTCATCTCAGACATAATAGATTTAAAATTAAATAAAGTAATAAATGATAGGCAAGGACATTACACAATTATTAGAGGATCAATCAGCCAAGAAGACTTAACAATTATTAACATCTATGCACCCAATGAGGGACCATCTAAATACATCAAGCACTTATGGAAAGAATTTCAAAAATACATCAATAGTAATACAATAATAGTGAGAGACTTCAATACACCACTCTCACACTTAGACAGATCAAGAAAGCAGAGAACCAACAAAGAAACAAGAGAATTGAATGAAGAGATTGACAGACTAGACCTCTTGGACATTTTCAGAGTCTTTCACCCCAAAAAACTGGAATACACCTTCTTTTCAAATCCACATAACACATACTCAAGGACAGACCACATGTTAGGCCACAAAGATAGTATCAATAAATTCAAGAGCATTGAAATCATCCCAAGTATCTTCTCAGACCACAGTGGAGTAAAACTAACATTTAACATCAAACAGAAAATTATTAAAAGTCACAGAATTTGGAAACTAAACAACATACTCCTTAAGAACCACTGGGTCAGAGATTCACTCAAGCAGGGAATTCAAATGTTCCTGGAAACAAATGAAAATGAAGACACAACCGATCAAAATATTTGGGACACAGCTAAAACAGTACTGAGAGGGAAACTTATAGCCATACAATCACATATTAAGAACAAGAAAAAGCTCAAATGAACAACCTTACTGCACACCTCAAGGACTTAGAGGAAGAGGAAAAAAACAATGCTAAAGCAACCAGAAGGACAGAAATCACTAAAGTTAGAGCAGAAATAAACAAGATCGAAAAAAAAAGAACCATACAAAAGATCAATGAAGCCAAATGTTGGTTCTTTGAAAGGTTAAACAAAATTGACAAATCCCTAGCCAGACTCACCAAACAAAAAAGAGAGAAGACTCAAATTAATAGAATTGTAAACGATGGAGGAGATATCACAACTGACACCAAAGAAATCCAGAGAATCATACGAAACTTCTATAAAGAACTATATGCCACCAAGCTAGAGAATCTGGAAGATATGGAACATATGAAACATATGCCCTTCCAAAATTGAACCAAGAAGAACTACAAAATCTAAATGCACCAATCACAGATAAAGAAATTGAAACTGTTATTAAGAATCTTCCCAACAACAAAAATCCTGGACCAGATGGCTTCAAAAATGAATTCTACAAAACTTTCAGGAAACAGTTAGTACCCATACTTCTTAAGCTTTTCCATAAGATTGAATAAACAGGAATACTCCCTTCCACCTTCTATGCAGCCAACATCACCCTGATACCAAAAGCTGATACGGACACAACAAAAAAGGAAAACTACAGACCAATATCTTTAATGAACATAGATGCCAAAATATTAAACAAGATCTTGGCCAACCGGATACAACAGCATATCAAAAAGATTATTCATCACAACCAAGTGGGATTCATCCCAGGAATGCAAGGCTGGTTCAATATCCATAAGTAAATCAATGTCATTCACCACAGCAATAAAAGCAAAGCCAAAGACCACATGATTATCTCAATAGATGCAGAGAAAGCCTTTGACAAAATCCAACACCCATTCTTGCTCAAAACTCTACAAAAAATGGGAATAGATGGGAAATTCCTCAAGATAGTGGACTCTATATATAGCAAACCTACAGCGAACATCATACTCAATGGACAGAAGCTGAAATCATTCCCCCTGAGATCGGGGACTAGACAGGGCTGTCCACTGTCACCGGTACTCTTCAACATTGTATTGGAAGTTCTTGCCATAGCAATCAGGCAAGAGAAAGAAATCAAAGGAATACTGATTGGAAGGGAAGAAGTCAAACTATCACTATTTGCAGATGATATGATACTATACATAGAAAAACCTAAAGCATCCAGCAGAAAACTACTGAAGTTATTAGGCAATATAGCAAGGTATCAGGCTACAAAATCAATGTACAAAAATCAGTGGCATTTCTTTATGCAAACACTAAATCTGAAGAAGAAGACATCCAGAAATCACTCCCATTTACTGTTTCAGCAAAATCAATCAAATACCTAGGAATAAAGTTGACCAAAGAAGTGAAAGACTTATATACTGAAAACTATGAGTCACTACTCAAGGAAATAGAAACTGAAACCAAGAAATGGAAAGATACCCCATGCTCATGGATTGGAAGAATAAATATCATCAAAATGAATATTCTCCCCAGAGCCATATATAAATTTAATGCAATACCCATCAAAGTTCCACCAAGCTTCTTTAAGAGAATAGAAAAAAAACACTACAATCATTTATCTGGAACATGAAAACACCTATAATTTCAAAACCATCTTGAGGAAAAGAAACATAAATGAAGGCATCACTCTCCCAGACCTTAAACAATATTATAAAGCCATCATCATCAAAACAGCATGGTACTAGAACAAAAATAGGCACACAGATCAGTGGAACAGAATTGAAAGCCCATATATAAATCCTATGGACATCTAATGGACAGAAATAAATCCTATGGACATCTACTCTTTGATAAGGGGGACCAAAGCATTAAATGGAAGAAGGAGGCTCTCTTCAATAAATGGTGCTGGGAAAACTGGGTTGTAACATGCAGAAGAATGAAAATGAACCACTTTATCTCACCGGAAACAAAAATCAACGACAAATGGATCAATGACCTGGATGTCAGGCCAGAAAGAATCAAATACTTGGAGGAAAACATTGGTAAAACACTTTCCTACCTACACCTCAAGGACATCTTTGATGAATCAAACCCAATTGCAAGGAAGACTAAAACAGAAACAAACTAATGGGACTACATCAAATTGGAAAGCTTCTGCACATCCAAAGAAACTATTAAACAAAAAAAGAGACCCCCTCACAGAATGGGAGAAGATCTTCATGCCATACATCAGACAAGAAACTAATCACCAAAATATATAAAGAGCTCAGCAAACTTAGCAACAAAAAAGCAAATGACCCCATCCAAAAATGGGCAGAGGATATCAACAAAACTTTCACCTCAGAGGAGATCCAAAAGGCTAACAAACATATGAAAAACTGCTCTAGGTCACTGATTGTCAGAGAAATGCAAATTATTACAACACTAAGGTACCACCTCACTCCTGTAAGAAATGTATACATCAAAAAAGACGGCTGCAACAAATGCTGGAGAGGCTGTGGGGACAGAGGAACCCTTTTGCTTTGCTGGTGGGAATGTAAATTGGTCCATCCTCTGTGGAGAGCAGTCTGGAAAACTCTCAGAAGGCTAGACATGGACCTTCCATATGATCCAGTAATTCCTCTCCTGGTGTTATACCCCAAGGACTCCATAACACCCAACCAAAAAGCGGTGTGTACTCCTATGTTCATAGCAGCACAATTCATAATAGCTAAAACCTGGAAGCAACCCAGGTGCCCAACAACAGATGAATGTCTGAGAACGCTGTGGTATATATACACAATGGAATACTATGCAGCTATCAAGAACAATGAACCCACCTTCTCTGACCCATCTTGGACAGAGCTAGAAGGAATTATGTTAAGTGAGCTAAGTCAGAAAGATGAAGATGAGTATGGGATGATCCCACTCATCAACAGAAGTTGAGGAAGAGGATCTGAAAGGGAAACTAAAAGCAGGACCTGACCAAATTGTAAGTAGGGCACCAAAGTAAAAACCCTATGGTGAGAGGTAGACATGCAGCTTCCTGGGTCAGTGGGGGGTGGGAGTGGGTGGGAGGGATGGGTCACTGTCTTTTGGTGGTGGGAATGGTGTTTATGTACACTCCTAGTAAAGTGTAGTCATATAAATCACTAGATAATTAATAGGAGATGGGGGAAATTAATTGTATGAATCGAAGTTTTTAAAACACAGACTGAGTCTTTTTAATATATAGGATGTGTATTGGATGTGCGGACTCTCTCAAAAGCCTAGACCAAGTAGATCAGAAGCAACCAATAGCACAGCTATATACAAGATACTGGGAACTGTACACCAAACCATAACAAAAGGACTTTTCAAAGTTAACCCAATTACCAAATAATGTGATGATAACATTAACTATCGATTGTCTTTTTGAACCCTAAGACAGCAGGAACCTCACATCTCCACTATAGAGCCTCTACTTCCCCCAGTCCTGGAACCCTTGGATAGAGCCCACTTTCCTGTATGCCTCTCCCAATCCATATCAAATAATATTGCATCTGCCGATCGCAACCTAATCAACACAAGGATTACCACCTCAACATGCTTCAGCTCAGACTGTGTCCAGAGACTTCATGTGTGGAATGACAACCCTTCAGCTTCATTACTCGGGTGAGACCTTTCCTTACATAGTATTCTCTAATTACATCCCAGGTGGTTCACTTTCTAACAAAGATCCAAACTTAGATATACACCAGTTTCTGTGAGAGAGAGCATATGTTCACACATATCCATAAACTAGTGCAAAATATATACCTGAAAGCAGAAGTACACTAGAGTTTGCAGAGAGTAACCCCCTAACACTTCCTCTCCACTATTCCAAGCTTTGGGTCCATGATTGCTCAACAATTTGTTTGGCTTCTTATGTTAACTCTCTTTTCAGTCACCAGGTTCCAGATGCCATCAGGATGCTGGCCAGGCTTCCCTGGATTGAAGACCCCACCAGTGTGTCCTGGAACTCCGCTTCCCCAGAAACCCACCCTAGTAGGGAAAGAGTGAGGCAGATTGGGAGTATGGACTGACCAGTCAACGTCCATGTTCAGCGGGGAAGCAATTACAGAAGCCAAGCCTTCCACCTTCTGCAACCCACAACGACCCTGGATCCTTGCTCCCAGAGGGATAGAGAATGGAAAAGCTATCAGGGGAGGGTGTGGGATATGGAGATTGGGTGGTGGGAATTGTGTCGAGTTGTACCCCTCCTACCCTATGGATTTGTTAATTTATGCTTTCTTAAATAAAAAATAAATTAAAAAAAAAAGAAAAAAGAAAATAACCTAAAAACTTATCAATTTACAAAAAAAAGAATGCTCCTCCACAACTTCTTTTTTTCCCCCCCCCCATCTAGGCTTATCGCTGGGGCTTGGTGCCTGGCTTTTTTTTTTTTTTTTTTTTTTTGATAGGACAGAAAGAGAAATTGAGAGGGGAGGGGAAGACAGACACCTGCAGAGCTGCTTTACTGCCTGTGAAGCGACCCCAGCCCCTTTAGGTGGATATCCTTGCTCAAGTCCTTATGTTTTGTATTATGTGCTCTTAACCTTGTGTGCCATCTCCCCGCCCTCTTACATCATCCATCCCCCTCACAACTTTATCCAATTATATCCCAATGAGTATTTAGGTTACCTCTTTATTTTGGCAATTGTGAATAGTGTAGTTTATTTATTTATTTTACCAGAACTGCTTAACTCTGGTTTATGATGGTGCTGGGAATTGAACCTTGGACCTTTAATGCGTCAGTGAAAGTCCTTTTAGCAAAGAGATTAAATCACTATCTCCCCTGCCCTACACTTTTGATTTATTGTGTTCCTGTCTTTAGATATTTGCCTAGGTATGGTATTTCCATTTTTATTTGGTTAAGGACTCTAGCTCTATACTGTTTTCCATAGAGGCCCCACCTGCATGCATTTCCATCAACAGTGTATCAGAGTTCTTTTTTCTCCATATCTTCACCACCTTCAAATATATAGTCTTGTGGAGAAAGTACTGGATGGGTGATAAACCATTATGATGCTTAACTCTGTTTGGGAAGGTCAAGGTCAAGAAGATGCTTTCTACTCATTATCCAGACCTTTTCCAATCCCTCCTCCATAATATCCTGTGGTCTTTGGCTGTTTTGTCTCACAGGGATCCTCCATGGTAGGGGAAAATTCAGTGAGTCCCTTTCTTTGAAGTTCAGCTGCAGTTTTTTTTTTTTTTTCCCCTGCTACAAAGGTGAAACCTTGTGGACACATCAGTTCCCTGGAATGTTACCTGGGGCTTGGATTTAAAAACCCACAATCTCTTCTCTTTCCAAAGGAGGATATCAATCACAGCTTGTTGGAACTAACTACCTCTTCTGCCCTGAGTGTTCTTCCTTTTTCTCTTTCTCTGTCTTCTGGCAGTACAAATTCACTCAGTGTCTGTATTCTGGTGAGGCTTAGTGTGATTTTTTTTTTGGAGTATTATCTTGTGTTAGGGGAGAGAAGTTTGCTACTGACTACTCCTCCATGGCAACACTTTCAGAAGTCTAGGATGATTTTTTTTTTTTTTAATTCAATGGTATTATCTTGAGACCAGATAGTGGCACACTTGTCTGAGGACAAATGTATCACCTTAAATGACTCAGGTTC